>NC_035435.2:87951922-88251922 GCF_002127325.2 Helianthus annuus
TTCTTGAAAAACAAGATAACATCATCATAGCCATTAACTCCTCTATACAGGGTAAAGCGATTCAAATCACTCCACAATCCATTTCAGAAGTCTTTAAACTCGATGATCAGAAAGGTAAAACTTCTTTTTCTAAAACCGAGTTGAAAAATGATTTCTTAAATAGGGGGTATGCAGAACAACCAAAAAGGGATACCTTACAAAAAGGCTATTTCCCTTCTGCACCTAGGTTTTTATTTCACACTCTTTTGATGTGTGTTTCAAATAAGACAACTGCTTTTAACGAAATACCATTAAAGATCCAATGTCTGGGATATGCTATTCTAAATAATGAAAATTATAATTATTCCCAGGAGATCTTTAATGACTTGGTAAAAAATGTTGATAGCAAATCATTTTTGCTTTTTCCAAGGTTTTTAAGCTACTATTTTGAACAAAAATTTGGAAAAGAAAATGAAAATTTGCTCAAACAAGGTACCTATTTTCAAATAAATGGTTTAACACCTGAGACATTCTCAAGAATGTTAACACCTTCGAAAACAAAAGCAGAGGTGCCTGAGCAGAATTTAGCAGTTACAACTGCTCCTCAGGTATCTGCTGTTGAGCCCACTGCTCCTGGTGATCATAGCAGCACAACCACTGCTTTGAAGCCCACACCTGCCATTACCAAAAAGAAAACATCCAGAAAGCCCCCCAAACCCAAAACAAAGGCACCTCTGGAAGATGAGATCCCAGAGTCACTGCCAGTGACAACACAAATGTCACCAATAACCACTGCTGCTACTTCCTCATAGCAGATGGAAGAAAGATCTCCACCCTTGCCTCAAACTCCTCCTACATCCTCACAAAAGGATCAGGTTGTAAACACAGGGACCCCACATTATGAAGCTCTGGACCCACTCGGATCCATCTTCCTCAGTCCTGATCCCAAGGACATGTCTCTTTCAACACCATTATCTTCACCCCTCACATTACCACAATCCATGCTACCTTTGTTGCATGCAGTTAATATTGTTCAGACACAAACCAGTTCCTCTCAATCACCTATCACTGAGAGTATACTCAGTCAGACATCAAAGCTATCAAGACTCACATTCAAAGTACCACTGGAAAAGTTCCTCCCACTGTTCTTTTCATGAATGAACCCTTTCCAGATAATGCCAAAAAGGGGGAGAAGATCAAGTGGAAGAAAAAGGGAATTGAAGATGGTATCTATATTGAACCTGAAAAAGATAGCCAAACCAAAACTGATGTATCAACACACACCACCACAACCACTACCCTACCACCATCATCATCTATAATCACATCACCATCACCAAAACCAAATTCACCACCAAAAACAGCCACCCCATCATCACCTCCTGTCAAAAAGCAGAAGACAGCAGATGTTACAACATCTGTTGTAATGACAACAGTGGTTGAGACACCAGTTGTGTCAACAACTGTTAGTCAATCTCAAACCACTGCCACCAAAATCAAAACCACTGCTCTACCATCACCATTATTACCACCTGCCATAAAGCAGAAGACAACAGATGTTACAACATCTGTTGTAATGACAACAGTGGTTGAAACACTAGTTGTTTCAACAGCTGTTAGTCAACCATCTACCACTGCTCTCACCATTCCTACATCACAACCAAAATTCCCTTCATCCATAAAGCTTTACACCAGAAAAAGGAAACCAATTTCGGCCGATGAGGACATACATGATCCTATTGCTGCGAAATATCCATTGGAACTAGAAGCTATAAAAAATGAGATGAGACAATTCTACACTGAGTATGATCCTTCAAACAGAAGATTTCCTTCTCTCATAGGCTTCATAGTCCCAGAAGATATGGATGAATATCTCAAGCTCAAAGCAAGGCAGGCTAAGATAAGAGCCAAGATTGAATGTGAGGGTCAAAGTGATGAAGCCATTTCTGAAAAATTGGAATTTTTCCTCACTAAAGTCAAGCAGATGGAAGACTATGCACAAGATCTAAACAAAGAAAAGACAGATCAACGAAATAAAATGAGAAAAGAATATCTTGCATATATCATGAAAGAAAAATTCTATCCTGCTGAAGAAAAACAATTTGAAGAATGGCCAATAGTTGCTTTAAAGCATGAGGCAAACAGGATTGAAAGAATTAAAAATGATCCAAGAAAGAAGAAGATAGCTCCAAATTGGAACAAATACAAAAAGCTCATTGCTGACCTCACATATGAGTATAAAAGAAAGAAGCAAGAAGTGGTGGATGCAAAGGTGGACACTGCCACTGCCATAGCAAAATGGACAAAGCAGTACACAGATGAGGCTTATGAAAGGCTTAAGAAAAGGAGGATAACAGTCTCAGACACTCCAATCAAGCCCGACTACAAAAAGCTGGAACAACAGATTAATGCTCTTCAATCACTGGTCACATCAGTAGATAACCATACCCTTGTGAAAAACCAAGAAAAAGGAAAACTGTTGACCAGTGAAGAAGTGAAAGAAAAGGAAGCTGAGTACTTCACAGAAGCCATCAAGAAAATGGATCTAAAAGAAGACAGATCAGCAAAGCTTCAAGACCTTGCCAAAAAGGTATTAACCAAACCTGCATCACCAAATAACTCAGCAGAAATATCAGACTTTGAGCCAGATCAACAAAAGAGACAAGATCAGATTGAAAAAAGAGACTGCAGAAGATATAGCTGTAGCAAATGATGTCATCGAAATGGCCTTCAAACAAATGTCTGAAAGCTTACAACTTTTCACAAGGCCAATATCTCCAAACTCATCAGGAAATAAATCTCTCCCAAGAAATCCATTAGGATCAAAAATACTAAAGTGGATGTCTGATCAAAAGACCCATGTATTGACCCTGGTCAGATCCAATGGTGAAGTGAAGTACATATCAAGGAAAGAAGCACTAGGTCTTGGTGTTGAAGATTTGCAGGATCTCCTTGAACTTCCACTGTGCAGGGATGAGGATGACTCAAGTTCCAAAGACTTTGAAGAAGAATTTAAAAGACAAGCTAGGGAACTTCTGATGAGAAATAAAAATCCAGAATAATGAAGGGTTTTGGCATTATCTGTTCCAGGGGGAGATTGTTGGGATTGAACCCTACCAAAGGAACAGATAATGAAAGCCAAAACCGGATCACTACAGTGGATTATTCATAAGCAGCAGTTTACAATAAGCTTTCCCCTTGACAGTGAATCCAACATCTGATATGCTCCAAGTACTGCCCTTATCAACAACTGTTGATCCTATAAACTACTGATTAAGCCAAAGCACTGATGAAGTTTAAAGGCTGAAGCTCAATCTACTGACGGAATCCAAGTACTGCTGAAGAGTTAAAGCACTGCCCATTCAAGGCCTGATCACCCTTTGAAGGAAGCACTGTTGCTCAAACAACAGTGGTTGACTACATCAGTGGAATGAAGAGTCAATGTTTATACATCAGTGTTTAGAATGCAATCAGTGTCTGTATGGTCAGTTGTTATAGAACAGTAGATAGAGTCTGTTAGTTTGTTAGATGTCACTTTCACGGTGACGTCAGTTGAGATGCCTCAGTGGTTTGGTTTGCCTATAAATGGAGCAGTACTCTCTACTGTTACATTTGATCGTTTTGGGTGAGTCCTTCTCCTCAATTCAATCCTTTCATCTTGTGCAACCAACCTTGGAGTATCAGGCTGAGGGGGAGCTTAGTTTTGTAAGCATGCTTTGTAATCTTTTGACTTAATTGTAATCATTCAGCTTGAAGTAAAGCAAGTGTTTATCAAAACTATTTTCTCTTTTGATTGTGTTTACAAAGTTTGTTGTTCATTTCCGCTGCACTTAAACTCTGTTCATTTCTGTTGATTTGTTCAAATTATACAAACAAACAAAATCATGACAGCCTCCGATCCTAACACTATGACATAAAGAATATCTCGTTTCAAATATCATCAATGTTTTTTAGACGCTTAGTTGTAGATGAAAGGAGAACTTCATAGTTAAGTGTATTTGGTTGCAGAACTTTCATGTGCGACTTTGTGGAAAGTTTATGAATAGGTAACCAAAACAAAGGCGTAAGCCCAGTGCCACTAATACACCACAAGGATCGAATACTTTGAATCACATGCACGTATAAAGTGTGGAATCCAATACACCTACATTAGAATGAATCAACAACACAAACACCAATAACTTTTTCCTTTCTGTTATTGATTACACGAATCACTCTCTAATCTATCTAACAATAGAATTCACAAAAACTTAATCATAATGACCAAACACACACTTATATAGATTTCCCGACCAACTGCACCAGTTATAGTCTGAGTGCAGTTGAGCTAAAATCGCCAGTTGGCTAACCTCGCCAGTTTGTAACTGCGCCTGCACTTAGGAAATCCACAAAACATTAAGATACAAAACCAACTAAACCACTCTAAGATTCTCTATCAAGCCCTCGTCACCTAGGATGCGTCTATTAGCGTATAATATTTAGGGTTTTAGTATTGAGCCCACGGGCCGGTTTATCTCTATATATTGTAACCATATTTAATGGAATACAATCAATCAAGTCTTTCACTATTTTACAGCATCAACAGTGATCGAAGCCAATAGTATTGGTTGAAGTAAAGGATCAAACGATACAAATGGTATTAGAGTTACTCTTATACTGTTTAAGAGGGTGATAGTGAATAACGACTTCAACTACCGTCCACACATTTTTAGGTATTTTGTTTTTGGATCCGGTGAACTCCATAGTTAAGTGTGTTTGAGTTGGAGAAATACCATATGTGATCTCATGGGAATTCTCGAGGTAGCAAAAAACAAAATCATTAACTCCTAATGGGAACGTAAAATTTTGATTGATACGAGCAATTGGATGCTTAAAAACAATTATAATTGATAATAAGTCCTGCATTTAGTTAATTATGGTTAAAATTACAATAAATGTAACTTAAAAACCTGTCTACTTGGTTAGAGATAGAATTGGAATTGAATTTCATTCTGCATAGGTTTAAGAAACTGAAATTAAAAACTCATTCTTTCAAATTCTATCATATCCAGAATTTATGAGTCAGTTCAAGAAAGTTAAAATATTCCAAAAGAAGTGTATACTTTAGCGGAATGTATATGATACAGTTGAGTTAAATATTTTGAATAAAACACACACAAAAATGACCTAGTTGTTAAATAAAAACGATGAATTATAGGTGGAGAATTATCATATTTTAGTCAAACTATATGTAGGACAAGTGACCGGTACAAGACCAGATTTGTGTGTTATGCGGGGAGTACGCGGAGACAAGTGAACATCTATTTGTAGCGTGTCATTTCGCACAGTCGATATGGCTGAACATTGCAGAATGGTGCAATATACCGCCGATAATAGCATTCGGGTTTAAAGATCTACTCAGTTTGCACGAGGTTAGTTCCGGCTCACCAAAGAAACGAAAGATTATACATGCTGTTGTGTTGGTGGCTGTTTGGAGTATTTGGAAATTGCGAAACGAGATAGTCTTCAGACATGGTGTCCCAAACACTACAAAGATTCTAGACGAAATAAAGTCGATGACGTACCTTTGGATCAAGAATCGTGCAAAGATGGTATCGATGACATGGGAGGATAGGGGAAGATTTAGTTTGATTGGTTTGTAATATGCAACTTTGTAACGTTTTGGTGAACCTTACTTTGTAATTTTGGTGGTAGCATCTTGCTACAAATAATAAAAGCTTTTTGTCGGCCGTTCAAAAAAAAAAAAAAAAAGACAACATGAGCCACTAATAAAAGCTCGATTGGAACCGAATTTAAATGAGCTTGAGCCTTAACTTGAAACTCATCTAATAATAAGCTCGAGTCCGAGTGCAACTTAGTCTTGAGAAAGATTACGAAACCTGACTACATCCATATAATTCCAAGCAACAATTTAACAAAGTTAGACACGGTCATCACCAACATCATTTCCTTCCATATGTATCGCAAAACAAAAAACTTTTTGCAGTTACATAATAACCCGAAGTCCTCATAAAGAGCACACATCTCTATCATCTATGTGCGCGTATACACGAGGCAAACACAACATTACCATTCGTTGTTGATAAGTAATTAAGTATATACAGTCGATTATATCGACAGCTCCACCGGGCGCACACTCCCAATTCAAAGGGTGGATACTTTTGTTGATATTATAATCGTTCCTACGGTCTTTTTAAAAGGCCTTTTGGTTCTGTTGTAACTAGGGTAAAGTTTCTTTTAAAACACTGTCCGTTGCTGGTCTCCGAAATTTCATTTCTTTCCCACTCCACCATGCTTAAGCATCGGTCTCGATATGATCAAATGATGACTTTCACGGCTGTGAGCAGGTTTATACTCTCAACTGCAAAAAAGAAGAGAAATATGTGTTCTCAGTCTCACTACCGTTCATATCGGCAAACCAGGGTGTAAATGAGCTTATTAGCCGAACCCGAGCTTAAGTAGTTTTTCAAGCTCGAGGTCGTTTATATAGAAGATCCAAAGTAAGCTCAAGCTCGGGCTCGGGCTAGTTTAAGAAGATCCAAAATGATTTAGGAGGTTTTAAGCATCAAGAATACACTTCAAATTACCTTGACCCGTTCATTTCATTTCCTTTTTAACCGATGTTTTCTTACCTGTCTGGCCCATTATACGCGTTTATCGAATCAACTCATTCCTATATGATAAACTTTCTTCATAGCTATACTTCAATGACATATTATATAAAGAAAATAACAAAAAGGATTTTTAGTATAAGATTATAATATCATATCTTACCTTATTGAAACACCTAAGAACCAGAACTTGGTTTCTGAACCCACACTCGCTTCTGCAATGCCAACACACATTATTAGATTAGAACCCTAGACATTAAAAATAACAAAATCGCAACAAAAGTTTGGCCTGAATCTGGGACACCTCATGTGAACCATAACCAGCAGAAACGCCTCTTTTTAAAGGTTTCCCCTCATTTGAATTTGAAGATCCATCAGCATCCTTAGCATTATGTGTGAGTGCACGGCGACCACTGTGTTTATGGGTCCCTACATGATTAGTAGATTAATCAAAATAAGTCTTTCCTTCTTTCGGTAAGTTAAAACTTGGTAAAGATTGTATTATTGCTTGTGATGATATGTGAATACAATACGACATATATATAGATCTATACAACTTTACTAGGGCCAGCTGATATAACATAATGGGCTGGTTAACCTATTCTAAATGTATCGACGAATACGCTATTGACAAGTATAATATATAAAAAATTAAGAGCAAAGTACACAAATAGTCCCTATGGTTTTCTAAAATTTTGGATGTGGTCCATAGTTTTCTAAAAGTATACGAATTGTCCCTGTGGTTTGCACTTTGTAACGCATTTAGTGCCCAGCTAACAAATTTAAAGGTTACAGGACGTCCAAGTTAGTTACTAAATGCGTTCCGAAGTGCAAACCATAGGGACCATCCATGTAGTTTTGGCAAAAAATGGAAACTAAATGCGCTACTAAGGGCAAACCACTGGGACCATCTGTGTACTTTTGGAAAACTAGAAACCAAATCCAAAATTTTGGAAAACTTGGGGACTACGTGTACTTTAATCAAAAATTAAGCTAGGTAACTCATAGAGTATGGTGCACGGATGGTCCCGGTGGTTAACCAAAATTTTGGATTTAGTCCCTAATTTTTCAAAAGTACACGGATGGTCCCTATCGTTTGCACTTTGACACGTATTTAGTTCCCATTTTTTGCCCAAAGTACAAGGATGGTCCCTGTGGTTTGCACTTTGTAACATATTTAGTCCCCAACGTTTAGTGACTATCTGTGTTACAAAATGCATACCACAGGGTGTTAGATATGTAGGCTTTATAAACACAGTGCACAATGCAAAATGCACAAATGCTCTATGCGCTCATGTTTCAGTGGATGCTCTAAATGTGGGATAATGCTAGATGCTCTAAATGTGGGATAGATGCTCTAACACTAGATGTAATAGATGCTCTAATAGATAGCATGTATACGCTAATTTTGTTAAGCCTGATACGGTTTCCTATTTTACGTTTTCTTGGTCAACAAGTTGTAAACCCTAATTTGGGTATTATAAATAGTTGATAGGTCTTCTGTAATTTGTATCACCTCATAAATTAAATCCTAACCCTAGTTGCAACCCGTAGACACAGGTCACCTTGACCGAACCACGTAAATTCTAGTGTTCTTTATTTTCTGCTAGTGTACGTGTGTTTGTTTCGCTTTCACTCGAGCCTACTCTGATCTGATACCACTACTACTAGTGGTATCAGAGCAATAGGTCCAAGTCTTAAACACAAGGTTCACACGTTTATTGCAGGGGAGAGAGAGAGCTGGACGAGAGGTCTAGATCTGCTATTTTTGCCGCCGCCGCTAACGTGTTTACGTCGTAGCTAATCTCAAGTTACGGCTCGTAAAGTTTAAGGTTTGGGCATTGGGTTCCTGTTGTAGATCCGATAGTTTTAGAGTGTTTGGCGATTAGTGTTTCGGTTCTTGAACCCTAGTTATTCATTGGTTTTACGCTCGAGTTTGTAGGAGAAATCGCCGGTTCGGGAGCTTCGGGTTTCTGGATCATTGAAGGTTACTCGCGGTACTCATTTTGCATGGTGGAGAATGCAAATAGAGGTGTGGCTTAGTGAATGCGATTTAGATGTGGTACTTACTGGAATGGAGAAAGCTGCTGAAGCAATTTGGGACTCAAAAGACAAAAAAGCAAGAGGTAAAATTACGTTGGCTTTGACGAGGGGAGTTACTTTTAATATCATGAAAGAAAAAACTACTCGTGATACGTTAACAGTTGTGTCAAATATGTATGAGAAGTCGTATGCCCGTAATAGGGTGTTCTTGATGAAGGAACTGTTTAATATGAGAATGAACGAAGGCAGTCCAGTTGTTGATCATATTAACGAAGTGAATTTGATTTTGTTCAGGTTGGCAAGTGTGGGCATGTAGTTCGATGATGACACTTAGGTTGTGATCTTCCTTACCTGATATTTGGTCAGATCCGGGATAGTGTTTTGGGTTAAGACATTAGCCGGAGGAACTCTAGTGGTCGATCTACTTTTGGTATGTTCAGTATTAGTAGTGGGATTCATGGGAAAAACTTGTCTAAAACTGGGAAGAATGTGAGGTGTTGGAACTCTGGCGAAAACGAGCATGTTAAAAATGAGTGTCCTGGTCGTCGGAAAGAGGATGGTAAATATGTAAACAATATTGTGTCAAATGGAGAATCTGATGGTGACGTACTGGTTTGCTGTGAAGAGTCCATAAACTCTTGGGCTACGGATTATGGTTCTTCGTTTCACGCCATGCACAATGGGGAGACGACGGTGAATCAGAATCAAAGAGACTTTGGAAATATACGATTAGCTAACGGTCATGTTCTTAATGTTACGGGTATGGGAGATGTCAATCTGAAGACTCAAACGGGCACTACATGGAACTTAAAGAATGTCAAGGTAATTCCATGTTTAACGAAGAAACTTATTTATGTTAGTCAACTGGATAAACAGAGACTAGATGTTAAGTTTGGTTGTGGGAAGTGGAAGGTGATTGATAGAAATCTTGTTGTTGTCTAAGAAAGGAGACGGGGATCGTTGTATCTAGTTGAGGGAGTAGCCGTCCCTATACAACATAAAGTCGGGTTCAACGAATTTGGTAAGCGGAAGAGGGTTCAAATTGCTTTGGGGATGTCAGTTGAATGTGGTCGGGGGTCTAAGTTTAAGATGTCAGGGGATTTGGTGATAGTGCGAGCACGGGTTGTGTTTCAGGTACAATCACAAAGAGTCCTTGGGTTTCGAACATTAAGGTTCCGACTAAAGAAAAATACTCTCTTGAAAATAGTTTGCAAAATGTGAAGAGTGGTATTAATTCTCGGTGTATCTCTGGAGCTGGTGGATAGTGCAAGTCGGTTGAGATAGAGAATGGGTCGGTGGCATTTTTAATCATGGTTGGGTCTAATAAGACTGTTGGGTTGGAGCTTGTGGGAGCTTCAACTGGTCTCTCAGGTACTTGATGAGAGGCGTGGTTGCAACTAGGTGGTCTTAGCTTGTTCTTAGGAACTAGAGGCTTAAAGGACTTGAATGTAAAGGTTGCTGGTGATGGGTTTACTTGGATGGACTTTGTGGTTTATGCAAAGCCTCCAAGTGGGAGATTGTTAGTGTTAGTGGGAGAGGTGTGTTTGTTTCGCTTCCACTCGAGCCTACCTTAATCCGACACCCTAACACAGGGACCATCCATGTAATTTTAGCAAAAGTTGGGGACTAAATGCGTTACAAAGTGCAAACCACAGGTACATCTCTGTACTTTAAAAAAGCTAGGGACTAAATCCAAAATTTTGGTTAACCACTGGGACTATCTGTGTACTTTACTCTTACTCATATATCATTGTTATGATCCTTCAAGTTTCGGAGGTTACGCTTACCATTTTCAGAAGAGAAATGACCACCACGTCCAGCTCCAGTGGTTTTTAATTCCACACCACGTTCATTTGAAACATCGTACTTCGCTTCTTCGCGAGTTCCTGTAATGAAACCATGTCAAATGTATACAGAGAACTTAGCGACAATATTAACTCATTCACTAATTGATAGGTTGTTTGGGCTGTCTATTTTCGTTTCTAACAGGTCAAACGATAAAATGAAACTAGGTCAAAAGTCGTTCAAAGTGTATTTTTAAGGTATGCAACCTTCTATATCTTTTTAGAGTTAATTGCCTGGATAGTCCCTGTGGTTTTACGTTTTTTCATGTTTAGTCCTTAACTTTTGAAAATAGCTGCTGTGCTCCCTGTGGTTTATTGTTTTGTTACTCGGATAGTCCCTGGCCCTAACAGACGTTTGTTTTAAACGTTAAGTCCCCTAACGTGGTTTTACGTTTTTGTTACTCGTAATGACGAAAATACCCTCACGTGAGGGACACATGAGGGGACTTAACGTTTAAAACAAACGTCTGTTAGGCCCAGGGACTATCCGAGTAACAAAACAACAAACCACAGGGAGCACAGCTGCTATTTCCAAAAGTTGGGGACTAAATGTGAAAAAACATAAAACCACAGGGACTATCCGGGCAATTAACTCATCTTTTTATACAAAAGATCATATTACTATTATTAACAATCTAGTATTTGTAAAGCTAAAGGGTGTGGGGGTCATGGTTAGGACATGATTCGCCACGTAGGAACATGAATGGAAGGCTACACCACCCCCTTGCATGATCTACCATGGTTTGCATGGATTAAGCCATGGCAACCATGGTCCTCCCTTCCATTTTTCAAGAAATCATTTCCTTTTTCTTTAGACAAAGATAAATTAAAATAAATAAGGGGATAGTGGTTTGGGTCATGATCACACCCCTAGGGTATTGTTTTGGATGGTAGATTAGAGGTCGGTGACATGGCACTGACGTGGAGGGTGATAGTGGTCATAAGGGTCATGACCACACCCTATAGCCTAATCATATTTATTACATTTATAATGAAAATAAAAAGTGAAAAAAAAAGTTACTTATGGATCAACACAACCGGCACTATAAAATTATCTGTTTTGACCCATTCCCAACCCACTCTACCTATTTTCAGTTTTTCACCACCTCTAAGATATTATATAATTATAAATTGAGTAAATTGCTCGGATGGTCCCTGTGGTTTGTTATTTTTTCACCTTTAGTCCCAACTTTCTAAAATTACATGCGTGCTCCCTGTAGTTTGATCGTTTGTTACTCGGATAGTCCCTCGATTGGATGAATGTTAGTTTTTCCAGTTAAGTTTATGTCAAATGACTAAATTACCCTTACTAATAAAAAATAGTTAAAGAATTAAAAAATTAAATTAATCATTTAATTATTTAATATTGAAAACAAAATGGAGCCCACACCTTCCCCTTCTTCTCTATTCATCACCAGACCTTCAAGTCTTCAACCCCGATTCTTCTTTCCGGCAAGCTGCCGACGATAACCCCAAACCCATATATACATAAATCGAAGTTTCCTCGTCATGATTTAGATACTATCGATTCTAAAAAGGCAAATTGTATATGGCTGGAATAATTCTATGATTTCCATTCAACATATAAATAATAATGTACAGGCACATTTGCAGGAGTTGATTAAGGAAATTAACTTACTTCTACAACAACCTAGACTAGATTTAAACATTTAAAGTTGAATATGTAGCACAATTATTTATTTAATTGTGTGTGCCATTATAGATTCCTCCACGAATTATTCATATTCTACTTCCTCCACGAATTATTCATATTCTGCATACAAGATTGCCTACACAAAGCCGTTGAGTTTTGTATCAGAAAAAAACAGCTTTTCAAAACTATTCCGGCCAATATGATTTTTGGTGGAGAAGAAGATAACAGTTCGTACAAGAAATAGCTTCTTCTTCATCGTTTCTCCGAACATTTCTCGCTCGCCGTCTCTCTCTCACTCAGGTCTGTAAAGGCAAGGTTGTAGCCAACTATTAACATGAAAAATAACCAGAAAATGATCTCTCCGCTTTTTTCTCCGTAGTTTCTCCGCTGCTAGTGGTGGCTAGATTCAAATCGTAGCCTAAATCGACGGCTTTTCTCTTGCGTTGTTGCGTTGGTTTGTCGTCGGAGTTGTTAGGGATGGTGTCTTTCATTCCATCCAGTTGTAAGTTCATGAATCGGCCCAATCGCAGAGAGGAATGGGATACGCTGGAGTTGGGATGGCACCGGCAGTCGCTGGAGATTTGATAAGGAAGATGGGTGGGGGTGGGACCCACTCTAGTCTTGTTCTAATTTTATTTCAGTTTTATGTTTTTTATTTTCTAAACTGAGGGTTAGTTTGGACATTTTACCCCTACTTAACTGGAAAAGCTAACATCCATCCAATCGAGGGACTATCCGAGTAACAAATGATTAAACTACAGGGATCACGCATATAA
Source organism: Helianthus annuus (assembly GCF_002127325.2). Taxonomy (NCBI): domain Eukaryota; kingdom Viridiplantae; phylum Streptophyta; class Magnoliopsida; order Asterales; family Asteraceae; genus Helianthus; species Helianthus annuus. The sequence continues at coordinate 87,964,830 of NC_035435.2, forward strand.
ATTTAGAAAGTTGGGGACTAAAGGCGAAAAAATAACAAACCACAGGGACCATCCGAGTAATTTACTCTTATAAATTATATATACTAATACTATAAATATGCTATTTTGTCAGCATCAAACAACTTTAAACACTCAACTTTATTAATAAACAACTTTAGTCCCTCAACTTTGATAATGACATGTTTAGCCCCTCAACTTTAATAATGACATACTTTAATAGTAAACAACTTTAGCCCCTAAACTTTCATAATGACATGTTTAGTCCCTCAACTTTTATAATGAACAACTTTAGCCCCTCAACTTTAATAATGAAATGCTTAGCCCCCTAAACTAAAACATCAAACAACTTTAACTCTCGTGATTTGCTTATTTTTATCTACATTACGAACCTGCTGCGGAGCATGGGTCGTAACCCACTAGCAAGCCAAAAAAACAAAGAAAAAATGCTAGGGGCAAAATTTATACAGTTACTTGATAGAAAAGTACACTAAATTTGCACCAAAAAAGTGGCAAAAAATAAAATACTTAGTATTAATATACCTTCTGCAGAATCTGGTAGCACTTTTGCAGATTGAGATCCATCAGAACAACGCAAGGGAGTCCAAACACCGCGATCAGGTTTATCTTTATTATTCATACAACCATGCTTATCATCTGGTAAACCGTCTGAGTCCTTCAAAAGCGGGCCCCGTGGTGGTTTTCTGTCCTTTTCCTGATATACATTCTGACTCTGATCAGATTGATTTTGTCGTGTATCCTTGTTAACAAGTATGCTTCTGATAATTCTTCCACTCGCCTCATGTCTCTGATTCGTTCTGGCAGCAGGTTTAATAGTTGATGAGTTTTGCTGAGGTGTTAAGCTGGTGACAACCTGGATTTCCTTTTCTTTTCCCTTTAACAATAAAATTTTCTTCTTCCCGGTATCAGGGGCTCCAGAAGCACCTACATGAATTAAGTCATTAACAACAACTATAACAAATTAATTACCTATGTGTACTGATCCAATGTACGAAAACCAAAATTACAAGCCTGCAAAACTATATAAACTACATTCAGTTCTAAAACTATATGAATATACAACTTTTAAGGAAACATGTAGTTGTATCACAAATTATAGGAAGTATTGTACATAGAAAAAGAAACTATGATAAATATTTAGAAGAATACATACTAATTACTTAATTAGAATCAGCAATTAACAGAAAATGGAGAGAGAATATTATTCAAGAAGGTTTAAAAAAAGTAGTAAAAAACGATTGTACGAAAAAAGAACTTTAAATTAGACTATAAAGCTTAAAATAAGGCTTGAAATAAGGTCATAAGAAACGATTGTACAAAAGAAAGAACTTTAAATTGGACTATAAAGCTTAAAAGGGCATCCTATAAGAAGCTCACTAAGAACAATTAACAATATGCATACAAGAAAGTATAATTTCATCATGTTGCCCTGAATGAACAAAGCATAACCATTTTTGTACATAATTAACACCAGGCTCAATCTTGAAGATACATGTATAAGATACATAAAGGTGGATGATATTGTAATATAAACACACAGATCTGCACACACACATCGTTATTGGCATAACTAGTCTCGATTTATATTGAAGTGAAAATGATAATGCAGGAAAAGTGATGGCGATGTAAAGACATACCCCTTTCTTCTTCCAATATTACACTGCCGGGTTTATCAGAAACCTGACGATCATCTCGTTTAGCATAAGTTGACTTCTCTTTACCATTTGTGCTCTTTCCACTGTTCCTTAGGACATACTGTTATTCAAAATAAAAAAAAAGGCGTGAGAAATTCCACCAACAACCTTTGAACAAAGACAATAATGTGGATTTAGTAATAAACAATAATAACAACAGTTAAGATTGGTTTCTTAATTGATGTTCATTAACTGTTTTCAACATAGTACATCAATGTTCAATGCATCTATCTCATGATAGCATAATTTAATGTAGTATATGTTAAATAAATCACAGGGGTTATATGGATAACAAGATGTGCGCCAATAGAATTTCCAATATAATAGTAATACGGAACAAAGTTTAACGAGAATGTAAATGCTACAACTTTAATAGGGAATATATAAACAGGGCCTAGTACTTAAATATAAGTAAGCATTTCACACTGAGCTCTTCTGAAATAAGTATATCGGCGTGTGACTGTGTGTGTATATTAGTATATTATAAATCTCATGATAGCATAATTTAATGTAGATTAATAACATTACTATACCATGGTGGAACTTGTCCTCTTTTCAGAACCACGTTTCGCTACAGTAGAACTTGAAGATGATGATGCACCAGCCCTCCTCATTAATTTCCCGTTAGGCAAAGACCTCTGCAGTAGATCAATGAAAACAATGAGGATGCATACATACAATCTTACACTAAAAGGTCTCAAATGTTTTTTTTATCATTTGTTTCTTATCTTTCCATGTCTGTTGCAACTTTAGTAATAAACTCATTTCCTAATTTGCAATTATAAGCAACTCTATGCTTTCAGTTACTCATAGCTGTAGCCTAAAAGTTCTTATAACTTAGAGTAAAATGTCATTTTCATCCCTGAGGTTTGGCTAGTTTTGCGAATTTCACCCAAAGGTTTGTTTTTTCTGCATTTGGATCCAAAAGGTTTCAAATCTTGCCATTTTCATCTAGCTCATTAACTCTATCCATTTTTCTCAGTTAAGTCAGGGGTATTTCCGTCTTTTTTGTTAACTTAAAGGGCAATTCGGTCTATTTCACTTTATGTACAAGCATTTTGCATAACGTACAAGTATTCAAAGTACCCTTGATTTAATGAAGAAACATGGATGGAGTTAACGAGCCGGATGAAAATATCCAAATGCGGAAAAACAAATCTTTAGACGAAAGTCGCAAAACTAACCAAACCTCAGAGATGAAAATGGAATTTTACCCTATAACTTAATACAAAATGAGCTACATGCTCAGAGGCATAGTTCCTACCCGGGGCCCACCCTTGGCAGCTCTTTTCTGCCGAACAAAATCCATCAAAGGTGTGACTATAGGAGCCTCCTTAGCAGCACCTGTAATTTGACGATATCAAGTTTAAATTCAATGAGGCAAACAGTTAAAACAACAAAGAACTTAAGGCTGACCAGCTCGCTCGGCTTCCTTTCGTTCCAATTGTATCTCTGCACTTGGAAGATTCTCAACAGGCTTTGAAACAAACTCGAGGAATTCAAGATATTCCGGATCTATATTAATTAAAAGATTAGTTATCAGCGATGCATGTCAGGTAATGAGTTAATCGGCAACCTTAATCAGCATCAGAGATATGCCCTTTTATTACCTTTCCCTATGGTCCCTTCACGTCCATCTTTTTTAGACATTTGTTTAGGAACACGCTGTGAAGGTGCATATTCAACAATTGTTTTAAATTGGGTACCTGCGATAATAGACATGTTAAGAGCTTAATTTCTAATTATTATCAAAAAAAACTTATTTTAGAGAAAAATAGTATGTGAAAATACTGCTCAGCAGTAAGAAGTCTGATCCTATTTATGCATTGAGAATTAGAATGAGTTAAAATCTGATGCTGATTAAGGTTGCTGATCGTGTGCTTTAAAGTACATGCTCAAGAATTACCCTTCTCATTGACAAAAACGTGCCCGTCAAAGAACTCTGCAAACTCAATGACATCATCTGGCCGCTTAAAGTCGATATATGCTGTGGAATATGATGGAGACTTCAGACTGCAATTAGAGTTAAATAGGAAATCATTAGTTCATTACTCTACCAAAAATAAATGATTCTGGATAGATAATGTCCAAAGAGAGTTCATAATCCAGTTCTAATCATTAACTATTTTTAAATTGTATAATCAAAAAGACTGAAAATAAAGTACATGTTCCTACAAAGATCATGCCCAGAGAGACCAATTAACAAATTACAAACCATCTGTTTCAACTTTCAACATTCAAGCAACGGAAGCCCAGAACCGGTTACTTACAAGTTACAACTTACAACCACACATTGGCAATTTGAAGCCCTATAAAGACAGGTAAGGAAAGCACCACATATCGATAGATTTAGTCTACCAGAATCATATATGTTAATCCTCATCAGACAAAACAGAATCAAATCTAATGTGTCATTTCACCACCAACTACAAGATGATCAACACTGCTCTGTTCGCAAACAAACAAGCCATGAAGTATAATTCTTACCAAACCTTTCGTATACTTCACATTCGCATATACTTAGCTCATCTCTACGAAACTTTATATAGAATAGCTAGGTTCATTCGACCAGCTACCAGTCTTCCCCTAGGTCAACTTCTACTCACTGCTAAACCAATACCATCAAAACATTCAAAGTATATAACACGATTTCAACGCCAATAATTCCTACAATTTTTTTTGAACAGAAATTGTTACTTCTGCTCTACTTTACACCAATAACTCTAAACTACTCCACCAAATACGAAAACAAATTCAATTTATTAACATCCAAAAACCACACATATACCCAAACACCTAATTCACACTACATTCAACACACACACTATGCAGTTATAGCGGTCCAAAATCGAATAGCGGTCAAGGTCCGCTATATGATATATAGGTTACAGCAGTGGTATAGCGGTGATATAGCGGTAATTTTTATACCATGCATAATTTATGTATTTTCCATATATATAAATATATCTTTGAAAAATATTAATAGAAATATCAAAATTCATAGTAATATCATTCCATTATTAAAAAAATTTGCAAATCAAATACTAATAGTAACTTTGAAGTATTTAATTTAAGAATTAACACAATCAAACGCGGTTACTGCTATAACCGCTATTTAGCGGTATTTAGCGCCGCTAATAGCGGAACCGCTATAGGCCACCGCTATTTGGACCGCTACACACCCTGAGGTCCGCTAACAGCTATAGCACCGCTATTGACTGCTTAGCACACACACAACTACCAATTCCATAAACATAAACTTCAATCTAACAACAACAACAAACAACACCTCAATCAAAACAGACATAAAACCCTAACCTCTGCTTTCCAGAACGGAACCAGAACCACTTATACCGACCAGAAAACCGAACGTCAATCTGGTCCATGAGCGCCGACTGAGAAATCGTATGCGGCAAGTGCCGCAACACAACTTTCGTCCGATCTAAGGGATCCTTCATCAAATTTCTTCCGAAAAACAAACCCTAACACTGTACCTAAGTACGAGAAGACGAACTTTGTGTCGATAGAGAAGGTGATTTACTGATTTGTGAAGAATTGGAGAATGTGTTAGCTTAATCGTGTGGATATTGATTGTGAGAGGAGAAATTGGTGCCCTAATTTGATCGCAAAGTGGTTCTTCATTGGGGATTATTGAAGGAGAAGAAAGAGTGACGGAAGAGGATATTTGGGTATCTTTTTTATGACGTGTGTTTCTGCGTTAAAAACGTTGTTGGTGACGTGGACGTGAGGGTGAAACGGTTGCTACTCCGTGCACAAAAAGTGTTGTTGCTTCTGAAGATAAGGCTATACGGTATGGGGGTCGGCCCCGGCCCGTCGCGGGTCGGCGACGGTCCACACACCGTGCCGCCCCCTACCGTCTCCGTCTTCTCCGTCCGAAAAGGGACGTTGGCGACGACGCAAAGATGTGGGCCCCCCTATTAAAATATGACCGTTAATAATAAAAAAAAAATTAAATTTCTATTTTTTGAATAAAGCCAAACGGCTAGATTTTTAAAATATATAAATTAAACCCCCATTTTCACTATCAAACACCAAATTAACTTCCACAATTCACCATTTTCTCCTATAATTTTTACACTCTCTTCCACTACACTCTCAACCTTCTTCCACATAATTTTCATGGATCCGTTCAACAACCCCGATACTCCCAACACGCCTTCGAACAACCCGAATACTCCCACCAATCCGACCCAACCAAATGTTTTTTCGGTTCCGGGGTATTATCCAACGCTAGAACCGAACCAATTCTCCCAATTTTCATCGAACGCTTTTGCGTCATTCCAACAATCGCCCAACCAATTCACTCAAATCTCCCAAAATCAAGCTCTTCAACAAATGATGATGCGGGGTGCTTGGAACTTTCCACCCGTTCAACCTCAACCGATCCCCACACCCCCCGTTCAACCCCAACCGATCCCCACACCCCCCGTTCAATCCGAACCCGAAGATGATGTGGAGATTGTGCCCGAAACCCAACCGCCAAAAGGGAAAGGAAAACGAAACAAAGGGAAACAAGTAGCGGGTGATCAAGCGTCGAAACCGAAGGCGATTAAATGGACCCCAATCGAAGAAGAAGCATTAGCCAAGGCTTTCATTGGCACTTCCGACAACCCGGTAAAAGGTTCGTATTTTTTTAAAGTTTACATCTTTTTAAATTTATAAAGTTTACATTTTAAGTTTTATAGTTTTTTTTTGGTTTAAATTTAATATTTTTTAAGTTTAGTTTTTAATTTTTTTTAATAACAGTAGGTTATTTTAAGTTTAGTTTTTAAGTTTTTAGTTTAGTTTTTAGTTTTTTAATTCTTCACAGTTAGTTTTTTAATTTTTAGTTTAGTTTTTAGTTTAGGTTTTTTAATTTTTTTAATTCATAACAGTAAGTTTTTTTTTTATTATTTTATATGTTTTGTTTATTTAATTTTATTTGTTCGTTTTTATATAGGTAACAATCAACCGGGTGACGGGTTTTGGTCCAAAGTATTGACCAAGTTTCTCGCCATGATGGACCAAGGCCCGTATAGAGATATCGACTCGGTTTCCTCGAAGTGGCGAAAATTGAACTCGGCCATTAATCGGTTTTGCGAGGAGTATAACAAATTATATACAAGTGACCGTCGTAGCGGGTGGAACGACGAGGATGTGTTCAAAATGGCATTGCAAAAGTATAAGCAAAATCATGGTTCCAACTTTCCTCACGTTCGCGCGTGGATGGTTGTAAAAGACGACCCAAAATGGGCGCCCATTCCTAACGAGGTGGCGATGGCGAAACGCCAAAAAACATCGGAAACGGGTAGTTTAAGCGCCGGTGGGTCGGACGCGAGGTGTCACATTAACTTAAATGATGACGCCGACTATGACGAAGACGAGTATAACGTACGTGAACCCGACCGTCCACCGGGCCGAGACAAAACAAAAAAGGAGCGGGCCAAGGGAAAAGGAAAGGAAACGGTGGACCCGAACATGGTTGAGTTTATGGAACACCTAAAAGTGTACAACGACATCTCGGCCCAAAAGTCGAAGGCGAAGGAGCGGGCCGTCCAAGAAAAAAGTCGTGCATCGGACGAGAAGTTAAAAGAAAAGGTCCGATTGTCGAATGAGAAACTCCGAATCTCCGATGAAAAAATTCGGCTTAAGGAATGGGAAATAATGATGATTAATGTCGAGAACGAACCCGAGCCGAGACGTTCGATGTTGAAAAAACTACAAGACGACATCATGAAAAAGCATCAAATTATTTAACTTTATGTTTGTTTTTATTAAGTCTTTTTTTTTAAGTTTATGTTTTTTTTTTTAATATTTATGTAATGTGGGTTTAATATTAATGAAAATATTTTATTAGTATATTTGTCAAATGTTAAAAAAATAAAATAATAAAAAAATAAAAAAAACATAAAAAGTGGTGAAGGACTATGACTAGGATCATCCTACCATGCCTTCTAGTTTTGGAGGATGGACCATCTTAGTGAGGATTGTGACGTGTCGCCTACGTGGCGGACCATCCTCCAAGGATGGTCCATCACCATACCATGTAGTCTAATAGTGGTAACAATTTATAATGCCCTATTATGGGGTATTATTCGACATGTGGCATTCTAGTCACATTTGGGCATTATAGTAAAAGTGATGTAGTGGGCATAACGCTCTATAATGCCTCTACCAATCATTAAACAAAAAAAAACAAACTATTTTCTCATTGGCTAGTCAAACCCATTCAAACCTTCCACAATTCATTTTAGGCGTTTTCATTAAAACGCCAAACCATTTTTTTTTGCCCTATAATGCCCTATGTAATGGGAAAGGGGGCGTTTTTTTTGCCCTATAATGCCCTATAATGTCCCACTACACATGGTCTAACAACTGCTTGTGAAGATATCTAAGATTCCGCGAGTTTCGCGGATGACTTAACACAAACATATAATATCTACTGGTATTGAAGTCCATGTAGATCATCATTTTTGTTCTAGGTCTTTCCAAACTTAGACTTCACGTCTAAGGGTCGAGTGACTAACTTTGATTTTTTTTGAGAAATTGGAAAAAGAATGGATTAGAATCCGAACCTTCTTTGGAATTAGTACTTCTATTTAAGCAAATTTGAGAAATAACCTACAGACCTATCATCGATCTATCAATAAACACTCCAATTCATATGAGCGAAAACCTAAATATTACATAATTGAAGTCGTCATGGAAGTGTAATTTTAGAAAAACTAGGATTACGACCCGCCGCAATGCGGCGAGGATTCTTTATTTATAACTAAGTCGATCTACGACCCACACGTTATGTTAAACCTGTCAAACGGGGTAAAAATAGACGATGTAAAAACATTCACCCACACACGCATGTTGCGTCGTGTTAACTCGCAAAATTTAGAACGAAACGTAAAAACGTTAAGCCAAAGAAGCACGCTGTGATGTGTTAAGTCACAAAATTTAGAACCAAGCATAGAGCGCAAAATTTGTGGAAAATGAAAACTATAAAGGACCAAAGTTGAAAGTAAAAAAAGTTATGAGAATAGATTGTAAAAGATAAAAAGTTTTGGGTTAAAAGTAAAAAACAAATAGTTTTGGGTTAAAAGTAATTTATGAAATACTTTTGGGTGAAAAGTAAAGTAAAATCAATATTTTTTTGAAAACCCCCAAAGCCAACGTTACGACAACCATATGCATAACAATTTTTTCTTTGAAAAATCCCCAAAGCACACCCCGCGTTGCGGCAGGGCGTAAAACGGTGTCAAATACTACTAATGTCACACAACCGTCATCGACAACCAACACTGACTCGACCTATAATATGCGTATTGCGACGAACTTGTCAAACATGGAAAAATAGAGGTAAAAACGTTAAACCACACATGCACGTTGCGTCGTAATAACTCGAAAATTTTAGAACTATACGTAAAACGAAAATTTGCGAAAGATGAAAAGTATAAGTGACAAAAGTTGTGAAGTTAAATTGCAAAAAATGAAAAGTTTTGGGTTAAAGTTAAAAAAACAAATTATGAGGGTTAAAATTGAAAAATGTACAAACCTTTGGGTTAAAACTAAAAAATCAAGTTTTTTTTTTTGAAAACACCCAAAGCACAACTTACAAGTCCTTATGCACAAAAAGTTTGCTAATTTATATAGGTTTTAATAAAACACTTTAAATATCTCATAGAGCTCATAATCTGAAATAATGACCAAATTATATTATTCTAATAAAATTAAACATCAAATAGTAATTGTTCATCGAACATGTAAGCATAAGTTTCTGTTTCTAAAGATTAGCACAATTGTAATTTATTTTTATTATTTGTCTATTCAAAACCAAATACCACCTTTATACACAGCGCCACGTTGCGCTTAACCAAATCATTCTTCATATGATAAGATTGCAAACTCCAAAACTCACGCGTTGCCATGGAGATCCGGTGGGGATCCGATCAGCACCAGACTCCATTGTGCGTTCAAAACGTAGATACGATGACGGTGTTAAAACCTGTAACATTTAGTTTAGACGACTTACAATTAATATTGAGGTTTAGTGAGGATGAGAAGTAAGGTATCTCGATGTAAGATTTAAAACCTATATACAACAGTCTTAAGAGTAATGAAAAACTTTTGATAATAGAGAAGCTAAGCTACTGGAAAATCATAATCAACCTTAAAAATAACTATTGCATGTAAACATGAATGATGTGTACATTCCCAAATGTTGCTTCAAAACATGCAATCAAAGCAACAATAACAATTTTCTACTTCATTTCAAGTTCATGTAAACTATTTTAATTATAACTCAGAAGTCATATTTATTCAGATCAACATTAATGGTAATATAATTGTCACACCCCAACCAATGGCGGAAACATCGGGATGAGACGAAGTGTGAAGATTGCTCGAGACATCATAACACTAATAATTGTGACAAGTATTTAAATAATCATTTCATTCCATTTCTAAAGAATCAATTACAAGGTTTTGAAACAAGGTACAACAACATGAATAATGAAATAATACAATGTAAATACAAATTTTTAAGTGTGTATCTAAGCATCCTACTAGATTCCATGCATCGTCAACATCCACCTGTAACATGTTAAAATAAAGTCAATGCAAAAGCAAAGGCGAGTACACAAGGTTTGAATAAGTGTAGCATAAGTATAAAAGCATTTTTCTCGAATCCACATGGCAATTTGTAAGCAAGGTAATTAGCATGCATATCATTACGTCTAAACCCAAAGTGTCCACTAGTATTTAGCATCTCTCGCCACAAATGTGACGAGACCGTATAGTATAAAGACCTAACAATCCCCCGTCGGGTGGTGTGCTACTCCTATAGCGCTATAATTGTTAAGCGAGGGTATAACATAGTAATGGCATAAAACATGTATTATCAAGCATAACAAGTAGCATGTATAACGGATTGAGTTTACAAAGAATGTTTAATTGTGTGTGTAAGTGTAATTTTTATATGGTAACATGTTACAACCCAAAAGTGGTTTAAAATGTAAATGGGTCGAGTGTACTCACATAATTGCTAAGTCTTCCGATTATCCAAGTGTCGACGAGTGTATGAGGTTAGGAGGATGGAACACCGAGGTCACCCTATATGGGCAAACGCAGGCGTATGAGTAATCGGAATTTGACGGAGGATTAGAATTGGGGGCATAAAGTACAACTCGTGGATATATATGCACATATATACACACATATATCTATATTATATATAGTTTACGCAATAATTCTAAATTAAGCTTATCGAAAATGTTATAGAAGTAACTTCAAAATAAATATACGTTTTCAAGTACTGTTATAAAAGGTATTTGAATCTGATACGTTTTCATTAGTGTCTCGACTAAAAAGTGTGTGCATATATATATATTAACGAAAATCGGGCAGAGTTTCCTTTATTTTTAGAGGAGCCCGACAACTAAGGTGTCGATATATTTGTTCAAAATTCAACATTTAATCAACAATATAAACTATATACGTAAAAATGTGCCGAAAGTGAATAGACAGTAAATGTGTCGGTTCTTATAATAGATTATAAATCATGACGATCTTTATGTAGTTGAAAAATATAAAAGTAAATGTATTATTTACTTCTATTAAAAGTAAGAAATACAATAACATTAGATCATAAGAATGACTTTCTAATAGAAATACAATAAAAATATACTAACAGTAATATTGTTGGTTTTTAGGTGACATCTTTCTTAGAAAAAAAAAAACTCATTCGTAGGCTATGAACATGAGCTGGTATGATCAAAACAAAATCCACTGCTACTAACCATTTCAGCCGTTCAAAATATAAAAGTAGTAAAAGTATAAATTGAATCGAAATGTACTGAAAGGAAAAACTGCGGCTGACCGAGTTCCAAACTGACCCGAATCATACCGTCTTCCTGTTGACCGCTGTTGATCGGATCGAACCAAGCCCCGAATCAAACCCGGGTTGAACGAACCGGAATCGAACGAGAATCTGAAACAAAACAGAGCTGAACCCACTTCGCTGTCGCCGCTGCTTCTGGCCGCAAATCGATGTCGGCTCTTCCTCTCTCCGCCTCCCTTTCTCACCTGTTTCCGTCTCTCTCTCTCCGTCACCTCCCACCGCCGTGCGTCGGCGGTGCTTGTCGCCGGAAATGTGAGAGAACGAGAGTGTCTTGGGTGTGAAGGAGGTTTGTCGCTCGCCGGTGATATCATCGGAGATGAAAAGGGGAATCGGTGGGGGTGTACAGGAGTGTTTGAGCGGCTGTAAACAAAGTATGTTTAGGGTTTGTGGGTGTGTGCACATATAAACGAAGGAGGTAAAGGGGTTCTGTGTGTTAGTTTTAGGAATAACCAATATTGCCCCCTTTAACTTTAAAAGGTTTAATTAACTAGTTGAATTAACTAGGTTTAGGTTAAAATACATAGTTGACTAAACTAACTAGGTAATAAGTATATAAACTTTTAAATCAAACAGGTTAATTAAATAGATTAAGCAAGTAATTAAATAGTAAATAGCTAAATCGATACGTGAATAAATTAGAGAATAATTCCTTCGACGGTTATTTATTTCACAAAAGATTCTGAGGTTTCAAAGTTAGGATCCGGATTTCAAAACGGGTAGAATTATGGGTATTCGTTTTTGACGGATGCTACAATAATAAAAACTTACAATTGTTGATCAAATGGCGTTTGAACTGTATTGTACTAATCGTAAACTACAGAATCTGCTAGGTTGCTTCGATTTGGACTTCAGACGGCTCGATCTAATAATTTACCCGCATATCCATCTCCTCTACACATATAAACATAGAGAAATGCTTCAATTTCTTTTAGACAGTTCAACAAACACTCGGGGTGCAAATTAGATTTTTTTTACCAAATTGGCAGATAACATTAAAAAACTGATCAAAAGCAAACTTTGAAATTGGGTAAATAAAGAGACGCTTAAATCATTTTAAAACTAAATAAATAATAATAAGAGTCTAACAAATTTGGCATACCATGGACGCATAAGGTAGCATCACTCGTCTTTCTAAATATACTTATCATTGGTTGACTCCAACTAAAGCCAACCTACTAACGTGTGCCAACGGAATAACTTTTCGCTTGTGATAAACCATACCAAGTAGCAGCCTCAACTTTAATTTGCATATCTATTCTTATAGTAGTAGCCATAATATGCTGGTAATTGCTATCATTTAAAATGTCGACATAACCTGCACGTTTGTATTAGTAAAAAATAACTTCAAAAATATCAAATCTTTATTTTAACAATAGTTTTAAATATGTGTTTTTACATCTGGCAACTTCATCAGCCACGCCCAGCATCATTCCACACCTTCAAATATATTTTCCCCATTCCCCTCTATTTACATATATCGCATATACCATACCTACCTTTAGAATACAAAAACCAAAAACTGACAAAAAACCCCAACAAACTATAAAACAAAAAACAAACTCTACCTGTCGATGTCATTTGAATCGGGCGATGACACTCCGTTTTTTATCGGTTTTAGCTTTAATCCCAAGCTTTCAGGAAATAGTAGCTCTGGGGCAATGCATGATAGGCTTAACGGGCTTTGCGAGCAGCCAGTGAACTACCTCATTAGAAAATATTCCATGGGGATAAGGCTATTAGCCTTGCATGTGGTTGCTCTTCTTTCACCATTGATCCACAAACATGTACCAAAAGTAGTGGTATAAAGTCTGAATTTTAATAGAAAATTTTTAGTCTTGTTTGCACCCTTTAGTCCATTTGAAGTGATTCGAGTTTGGATTGACACAAATCAATCTTTGCATTAATTATATATGCTCATTAAACTTTAAAGTAAAGAACATCCAATAACCGCCAAAAACAGTAACATAAGCATGATAAATAATTTTTAATATATTTAATACCTGTATAAGAACTTGTCTCTTTTACCCATTAGGTGACCAAGCCATTTGCCTCAGATCGGTCTATTAGACCGCCATGGCAAACAATCAACAATAAATGTAGAACTACATGCCAAAATTAAAAAAAAAAAAACTAAAAACCAAGATGACAAACTCGTTAACAAAACAAATATATAACTGTTAACTAAATAGTGAAGGCAAAACATTATAAGCAAGGATATTATTTTTTAATATTATACGTAAAGTTTATATCGTGGGTTGGATTAACTTGATAATAAGAGGGTGTTTGGGGTTGAGTTTTGAAGGAGATTTTTAGATTATTGAGTTTTGAAATCATAAATAATCAGTTTTGAGTGTTTGGGTAAAAAAAATTAAAAAAAATTGATTATTTGCGTGTAGAAAGTTACAAAACGCGGTTTTCCAAAAGCAGCTCCCCCCTCCCCCCTTATTGTAACAAAACGCAGTTTTCCAAAAATTGATTATTTGCGTTTAGAAAAGGATTTTCACTTGTTTATTTTTTTAAATATATATTTGCCAAACACTCAAATAGTTGATTATTTGATTATTGTGATATCAAACAACATAATCAAATCCGAACACTATCTTTCAACATCAAGTTTTGTTACAGTTAATTATCTGATTCTGATTATTCAAAACGCATAATCTATTGTCAAAACTCAACCCCAAACACCCCCTAAGTAGGTGTTGCTGTTGATGGAAGTGATAATTAGTGAATGGTGGGATGGATGACCAAGTAACATGTGAAGATCAGTAATTCGTAGTGTAGGCAGAAGGCTAGAAGATAACTAAAAAACTGCTATATTGAAGAATCTTAAAAAAGTTCATGGCTAAAAATCAAAATTTTAAAGTTACCCATTAGCTTCCATATGCAACTGGAAGCCCTAATTAAGAAAACACCACGATCAAAGACATCACATAACTTAAATTTATAAGTTATTTGATTTAAATAATGATAAATTAAGAAAAAAATGAGAGATTGATAATGGAACAAGGATAATTAAGGTCGAAGAGTAACGTGATGACCAAAAGCTAACAAAAAAACCCAAACCATACCCCTCAAAAAATAATAATCGAAGGACAAAAGATAGAAGAGAAGATTAACCGACCTCAAAACCGCCGATTAGTCGCGATCTAAGTTCAAAAATACCCTAATTTTAGAACTCGGATTGTTAATAATTCTTACCTTTCATACTTATTATATACATCAAAAATAGGGTTTTGGTGGTGCTGGTTTTTCGAAAAAAAAGGCTGCGTTTTGGAGGGTGAGGGAGAGGTGATGTCGCAACCCCCGACCCCTACCCGGGAGCGGGCGGCCACGAGCTACTTAGAGCGGGTGGTATTGGTGTTTATTAATTTGGTAGCGGAATACATCAGGACCGTAGTTAGGAAATATTGTATTAGAGTAGAACACCACATTTTATAATTAATAATATATTGGGATAAACCTAAGTTTCCGTTACAAATATGTTTGTAGGGATAAACCCTATTCATTAAAAACAAAATGTCTTGTTTATTTAGGTAACTTTTTATAGCCACTATTCCAAGCCTTCAGTGCTCTCCAGCTGGCTTTTATTGGGCTTTCATATTACGTTACCTGAAACGCGTTTTAAAACATTTTGTCAGCAAGAAATACTGGTGAGTAAATCCCAGTTAATCAAAACAGGTTTTATCTTTTTACAGCATTGAGGGCGATCTCGTAATTACATTTGTTTATATTTCTACTTTAATTATCACCCACGGCACTGTCAACCCGACTTGTGGTAATGTTACTACTCACATTGTAGTAAGGAATTTTGTATACAAAACCCCAACATACCGATGATAATTGTAGAATACAAATACTCAATCACTGTTAAATGTAGTTTAAAATAATTGAGGTTTTGTAAAAACAATTTATAAAAAGAAGGATTAACTCACATTGCAAGTTTAGATAATACTAAGGCTTCCTGAGAATCTCCTGATTATTATCTACTAAATCAAATAATGCACACATGTTAGTAAAATAACCCAATTTAATTTAACCATACAACTCGAGACAGAATTCCAATGACTGAGTCGGGCAGGGCCGACATGCATTACGGAATCCTAAATCAATGGGGTGTACACACGAGACAGAATTCCAATGACTGAGTCGGGCAGAGCCGACATGCATTACGGAATCCTAAATTGATCGTGTAGGGTAATAGCAGGGTTATAGTACTTACAACGAGGCAGAGCTTCGCTATATAGTGGGTATTATGCTCGGGTATAGTAATAGCCTACAGAAGTTGAAAGAGAATTAAAAGTTTTGAACGAATTGAAATGAATTCGTCGACTGCTATTTATAGGCTCGGATTAAGGCGGCTCACGCCCCGCGAAGAAGGCAAGGCAACCCTTTGCGCCCCGCGAGGAACAATGTGTCAACTATAGCTTTGACCAGTCATCGTTGTAGCCTCGGTGAGTCATGTGCCACGTGGCACTATGACTTGTCCGACAATCAAAGGTAGTCGCGGCTCGCGACAGCCTAAGCTGAAGGAAGTCGCGCCCCGTGAGCGACCACTTGATTTTGTTTTTGTTGATTTTTACAAGTGTAGGACTATTTCGGGTCCGGTTTTCACGTACGGGGTATATTTTAGGACATTTCGGGTGCCCAAAATATTTTTAGGAGGGTTGTTATATCCTCCCCACCTTATTTTGGATCTCGTCCTCGAGATCTACTGGAACAGGTGTAGATATTTCTTTTGCATCTCTGATTCAAGTTCCCATGTGTATTCCGGTCCTCTTTTGGAATCCCATTTCAATTTGACCAGAACTAATCTCTTATATTTGAGATTCTTAATCTTTCTATGTTCAATCTGTACGGGTTTCTCGATAAACTTGAGTTTCTCATTTACCTCTATGTCCTTAAGAGGTATTACTAGAGATTCGTCTGCTAAGCACTTTTTAAGATTACATACATGAAATACATCATGTATTCCTGCCATTTTCCTCTAGCAGTTGTAGATGATAAGCTACAGGTCCTATTCTTCTAATAATCTCAAAAGGTCCAACATACCTAGGGCTTAGCTTCCCTCTCTTAACGAACCTGACCACTCCTTTCCATGGAGAAACTTTTAACAATACTTTATCTCCTACTTGAAATTCCAATGGTTTTCGTCTATTATCAGCATAACTCTTTTGACGATCTCGTGCTGCTTTTAGTCTTTCCTTGACTTGAATTATCTTGTCTGTTGTTTCCTGCACTATTTCTGGTCCGGATGATTATTTTTCTCCGATCTCTGCTCAACAGACTGGAGTTCTGCACTTTCGTCCATAAAGTACTTCAAATGGTGCAGCATTAATACTAGTATGATAACTGTTATTGTAGGAAAATTCTATTAATGGTAAATGGTCGTCCCAATTTCCTCCGAAATAAATTACACAAGCTCTAAGCATATCTTCCATAGTCTGGATTGTCCTTTCGCTTTGTCCGTCCGTCTGTGGATGGTAAGTTGTGCTTAGATTCAACTTGGTTCCCATTGGCTTTTGGAAATTTGTCCAAAAATGTGAAGTAAAACGGATATCTCTATCAGATACGATAGACAAAGGAATTCCATGAATGAAACTACTTCATTTACATATAGCTTGGCTAATTGTTCCATACTGAAAGTTTCCTTCATGGGTAAGAAATGGGCAGATTTAGTTAATCTGTTTACAATCACCCAGATTATATCATTTCCTTTTCTTGTCTTGGGTAATTTAGTAACAAAGTCCATTGTTATCAATTCCCATTTCCATATGGGCATTTCTAACTGTTGTAATAATCCTGAGGGTTTTTGATGCTCAGCTTTAACTTGAGAGCAAGTTAGTCATTTAGCAACATAATTAGCTATATCCTTTTTCATTCCTATCCACCAGAAATTCCTTCGTGGATCTTGATACATCTTATCACTTCCAGGATGTATCGTATACTTAGATTTATGAGCTTCTTCTAGAATTCTGTGACGTAGATTTCCTTGTTTAGGTATCCATATTCTTTTCTTATGGAACTTCCAAATTCCATCTGTTCCTTGTTCTAATTCCTTAATCACTTCTTTCAATTTTTCAGCATCGTCCTTGATTGCTGAGTCCTTTACTTCTCTAATTTGTTCATTTAAATCTACTTGTAGATTTAATCTGAGAGAACATACTCGCTTTGGTTTTTCATGATACTTTCGACTTAAAGCATCAGCTACTACATTGGCTTTTCCAGCGTGATACTGGATATCACAATCATAATCACTAAGAACTTCCATCCAACGTCTGTCTCATATTTAATTCCTTTTGCCCGAAAATATACCTTAAACTTTTATGATCGGCGAAGACAACAAATTTATTTCCATATAAATAATGTCTCCAAATCTTAAAGGTAAAAACTATGGCTCCTAGTTCTAGGTCATGGGTTGTGTAATTCTCTTCAATTTCTTAAGTTGTCTAGAGGCATAGGCTATAACCTTTTGACGTTGCATCAACACACATCCATATCCTAACTTAGATGCATCACAATAGACTACAAAGTCTTCAGTTCCTTCTGGTAATGCAAGTATGGGTGCGTTGGTTAACCTCTGCTTAAGAATCTTAAAAGCTTCCTCCTGTTTTGGTCCCCATTCAAACTTAACTGATTTGCAGGTCAGTTTAGTTAATGGAATGGCTATTCTAGAGAAATCGCGAATAAACCATCTATAATATCCTGCCTGTCCAAGAAAACTTCGTACTTCTGTTGGTGATTCAGGGACTTTCCATTTAGTAATCGCCTCGATCTTTGTGGGATCCACATGAATTCCTTCATGATTAACCAGATGTCCTAGGAATTGCACTTCTTGCAACCAAAATTCACATTTTGAGAATTTAGCATAAAGCTTCTCTTTTCTCAACAATGTGAGGAGCGTACGCAGATGGGCTGCATGGTCCTCTTTACTCTTAGAGTAAATTAGAATATCATCTATAAAGATAATTTTGAATTTATCCATGTATGGTTTACATATCCTGTTCATCATGTCCATAAATGCGGCTGGGCATTGGTTAAACCAAATGGCATGACGGTAAATTCATAATGATCGTATCTTGTTCTGAAAGCAGTTTTAGGAATATCCTCTTCCTGTACTTTCAGTTGATGATATCCAGAGCGTAAATCGATCTTAGAAAAGAATCGAGCTCCTTGAAGTTGATCGAACAGATCATCGATTCTCGGTAGCGGGTACCAATTTTTAATCGTGACTTTGTTCAATTCTCGATAGTCAATGCACATACACATCGATCCATCTTTCTTCTTAACGAACAACACCGGTGCTCCCAACGGTGATGAACTTGGTTGTATAAAACCTTTGTTAAGAAGTTCGTCCAATTACTTCTTTAGTTCCTTCATTTCCGTTGGTGCTAATCGATATGGTGCTTTGGCAATCGGTGTCGTCCCTTGTATTAGGTGAATTCTAAATTCAACCTCTTTATCGGGCGGTAATCCAGGTAACTCTTCTAGAAAAACGTCTGTGAATTTAGATATTACAGGAATATCTTTTAATTCTTTTCCTTTAGTATTAATGATTACAGAAACCATATATACTATTCCTCCCTTCATTTCATAACTTGCAGCTTTCATCACAGAGATGAATTTCACCATTCTAGTCGGCTTATCTCCTTTAGTTGTGATCTTTTCACCACTTGGTGTACTTACTTGTACAAACTTTTGATCAAATAATATACTGGCACGATTGGCTACCAACCAATCCATTCCTAATACAATATCGAAACCATCCAGATTCATTGGGTAAAGGTTAGCAAAGAAACGATGGTTTAGGATTTCTATTCTTGCTCCGTGCAAGATTTCACTTATCTTAACAGATTCTCCATTAGTCGTTTCTACCAGACAGTCTTGTTGAAGTTTGCCTAAGGGTTGGTCAAGAAATTGGTAGAAAGAAGTATTGATAAAGCTTTGGTTTGCACCAGAGTCAAACAATACATTGGCAAATATGTCATTAACTAAAAACGTATCGGCGATCACGTCCGGAATCATCTTGGCTTCCTCAGCTGTCAGAACAAAGGCTCTGGCATTCTTCTTAGGTGCTTCTGTTGTCTTAGTCTTGTTGGGCATGGCTAGAGCTAGTTTTAGTCAGTTTGGTCTAATGTGTCCTTTTCTCGACAATTAAAGCATATTCCATTGCTGGGTTTCCTCCTACAATCTTCTTCCTTGTGTCCAGAGATTTTGCAAAAGTTGCAATAAGTAGAGCATTTTCCAAAATGATTTCTTTTGCAATTCTTACAGTAGGGTGCAGAAGAACCTGTTCCCTTCCCACAGTAGGAATTACTAGAACGGAATTCCTGCATAAGCTTTTGAGCTAGGTTCTTCCTCTGGTTTTCTTCTTGCGTACGTACCAGTTCGTCAGTCAAGGTATTAGCTAGTTCTACTGCTTCATCTATGGTTTGCGGTCTAGCTGCCTTGACTACATGTCTAATCTCACTAATTAATCCCCAAATATAACGGGAGATTAGTACTGGTTCGGGTGAGGCTAAGGATGGTACTATCCTAGCACATTCGAAGAATATGGTAGTGTAACCCTTGCAGTCTATTCCAGTCATTCTGTGATTTAGAAACTTATTGGCTATTTGTTCCTTCTCATTAGGAGGACATAATTTTCTTTCAACCATTTCCTTAAAGTTGATCCATTCCATATTATAAACTCTGTCACTTCCTCTAGACTGGAGAATAGTGTTCCACCATTCTAAGGCTGCGTTTTTGAAAAGGTTAGAAGCAAACATAATCTTATCTTTGTCTGCGCATTTATTTATTTTTATGACTGCTTCCGTCTTCTCTATCCAACGTAAGGTTATAATGGCTCCTTCATTGTAAGTACCTGCATGAAAATATCCAAAAACACTCCGTAAGTGAAAACCCGAACCCCTAAAACCCTAAATTTTATGAAAAATCAAGAAAACAAATTCTGTTATTTGGTCGCGGGCCGCGAAGGAATTAAGCAAAGTCTTCGCGGGGCGCGACAGCTCAGTGAATCTCCGGATAAGCATCAGGGCCACGTGTCAGACACGTGGCAGGTCTAGGGTTTGACACGGCAGCCCTAGCCGTAGCTAGGGTGGCCCTCGCGGGCCGCGAAGGATCCTCCTTCAAGTTTACGCGGGCCACGAGAAACCTAAATTTCAGCTATAAATTGGACGTTGCATGGCCATTACCGTCTGTTCGAAAATTTCTTTCAAAAACATCATATTCTGCTCAAAATCGTGTATTTAAGTGTCGAGACGCTGCTATGATAACAGGGTAATAACTCGATCACTGCTACGATACAATGTCTGATCGATTAAAACCGATCCGATGGATGTTTAAGTGCTGCCTGAATCTTGGGCTATACTTTGTCATTCGTCGTGAGGGTTTCGATCTCGTTAGTTATCGTAAATGTTGTATTAAGTTACTAACCTAGTTTCGTTTGCATTATTTAACTAGGTTACCTGGCTTAATCAATAGGCAGACTCTGTCCGTTTAAACTTGCAATGTGAGTCATTCTGTTTTTATCAAAGTTGCTTTGTAAAACCTTAAATGATTTCTAGTTATAAGTAAAGGGATTAAGTCTTTGCAAATCTTTAATTACTGGCAGTAAGTGGGGGTATTGTGCACATTACTACTGTTTTATCACTCTTAGGTGGGCGAGCCTAATTAGTGATATGACCACAGTCATAGATCCGGTCGAGTGACAACTGGACCATATAATTATAAGATGGGGGCAAATGTAAAAACTCTTAATATTGTAATTTATAACAATGTGTCGTTTGTACAAATTGGATGACTCGCCAGTATTTCCCGCTGATCAAATCTTTTTAAAACATGTTTCAGGTGATTTACTGTGAACAAGGAAAAGTGCCGCGTAGCACTCTAGCTTGAATGAAGTTGCTAAGTAAATAAATAAACATGTTTTTGTAATTAGGGGATTTCCCAGTGAAATTCCTTTATTGTAAAAATACGGGGTTTTTCCTAAAACTTATAATAAAATAATCGGGTATTTTCAGTTTAAACGATCCTGTTAAAATTTCCGCTGCTAAATCAACCACCAATACCACGGGTTTCTGTCCCGCGGCTTCTGGACCGGGCAACTGGGTCGGGGGCCGTGACAGAAAAGGTGGTATCAGAGCCACTGATTTAAGCCAATTAAGTATTTGGAAAATACTTAATTTTTCAAATTACCATTTTGTGATTCTGTGAAAATTTGATAAATAAAATTTTAATTTGGATTTTTGTGTGTTTCCTTATGTGTGACTAACAACATGAATGAACTATCGGAAGCCCTCCGAAATTTCACAATACATACTGCTGATATGGATACAACAGGAACCCAGTCCGGTTATCAGGCTGACACCGAGGAGCCACTAGTGTTTCAGGCCCAATCACAGGAGAAACCCAAACCTAAAAAGAGGAGAAGGCTTCTGGACTGGAAACGAGGACGAAAGAAGAAGCCCACTGCCCGAAGGGTGAAAAGACGGAGGATCCAAAAGGAAAAGGAAAAGAAGTAGGGGAGAGCTCTGGTCAAACCCAGGAATTGCCACCTTGGGAAGAACTCGATAGAAAACTGGCAAACTGTGACCTCATTGGACTTGCTGATGAAACCCTTTGCAATTTTCCTGCTCAATCAGAGCTTCCTATCAATTTGGAACCTGCTATTCCGGACCCAATTGTCAACCCTCAACCTTTTACAGGGCAGTTGGAAAAATGGTGGACTAGTGACTGGCATTTTCAGAACTTTATAAATAACCCAAATGTGTACTTTCCCCAGTTTGAACCTGAACCTGCTCCTTTTCCACCCATGAACTCGGAGAATGTTGCCGAATTACGACGCTACAGCGAGGAACTGGTGGATGCGGGAAATCAGATTCGAGAAGTGGGGGAAAACATCACATGGAAGTACGACGAGAGGGAGCGTCGTTTGAGAAGCCGGATAACAATAGTTAGATACTTTGTATAATAATATGTGAAAAAAATATAAACATATATATATATATATATATATATATATACACATAGTAATAATAATGATATAATATTGTATAATAATACTAAAATAAAACATCTGTAAAATATCTGGCTTCTACGGACGCATAATATTTTATATATAAATATAAATGTCGCAATGTTGACGATTTTGGCCATATGTGTTGACTTAATTGGTTGTGATTGCCCTATTGTGTTTAATTGCTATCCATTTTGTGACAATAATTTATATATATTGTTAATTATTCATATGGAAAATGCAGTAAACCAACCGGCAAATGAAGTTAACCAATCTGAACCCAATAATGAAGACCATTTTCTCAATAGACAAGATATAGAAAATATCGTTGCTCAGGGAATAGCCAACGCTATTCCAGCAATCGTCGCGGCTGTTAAAAATCCTGTTGAACCTTCCCAAGCCAACCATAGCAAACGCACCCGTGACGATAATTTCAGTAACAACGTAAATGGGGGCGGTGATAATAATAATGTGGTTCAAGCCCCATTACTTAAGAAAATGAAAGTGGCAACGACGGGTTGCACTTACAAAGAATTTCTCGCCTGTAAGCCAGTCGAATTTGCAGGCAATGAAGGGGTGACTGCCACATTACGTTGGTTGGAAAAGACCGAAGCAGTAATTAAAATAAGTAAGTGCATAAAAGAAGATAGGGTGATGTATGCATCCCACCTTTTCAAGGAAGAGGCATTAGAATGGTGGAACACGGTACTGCAAGCTAAGGGAAGTGATGTGGCTAATGGCTTATGCCATGAGTTGGGAGGACTTTAAGGAATTGGTAGAAAGAAAGTTTTGTCCCTCCTACGAAAAGGAACAGATGACAAATAAGTTCCTGAACCACCGGATGGTGGACGTTGACTGTCGTGGGTATACTTCGAAATTTTTCGAGTATGCTAGAATTGTGCCAACCCTGGCCTCGCCAGAACCGGTGCTTATTTCTCGCTACATTTGGGGACTAATTAGCGAGATTCGCGACATAGTCAAGGCTGCAAGACCCCGAACGATAGACGATGCGGTCGAATTGGCCAACACCCTGACTGACGGACTGGTGCGCACAAGAGAAGAAAACATGAAAAAGGAATTGGCCCAAAAGATTACCCAAGGTTTCCGTGGGGGTAATAATAATAGTAACTTCAGGAAAAAGGGAACCGGGCAATTCTCCACCGCTCCGTTTTGTAGTAACTGTAAAAAGAAGCATCTTGGGAAGTGCAAGGAAAATTGCAATTTCTGCAATAGATCGGGACACCGAGAGGAGGAATGCAGTAAGAAATCCATGGTCTGCTACAACTGCGAAGAAGCCGGGCATTTTAAGCCAGAGTGCCCTAAACTGGTCAAGCCGGCGGACAACAAGGCAAAAGCGACTGAAGGAACTAATAAAAAGAATGTAAGAGCCTTTCAGCTGACAACGTAAGAAGCAGATCTGATTCCTGATGTGATTGCTAGTACGTTCCTAGTTCATGACATTTACGCAAAAGTATTATTTGACTCTGGTGCAAACCAAAGTTTTATAAATACTTCATTCTGTCAAGCTCTTAAGCAACCTTTAACCAAGCTTAGGCAAATTTATACGGTAGAAACGACAGAAGGGAATTCTGTTAACATAGATAAGATACTCCAAAAAGGAAAGATAGAACTCTCAGGCCACAAATTTTCTACAAACCTTCTACCTATGAATTTAGTAGGATTCGATGTCGTATTAGGAATGGATTGGTTAGTAGCCAACCATGCTCGAATCCTATGTGATCAAAACTCCATAGAAGTTCATACGCCAACAGGAGAGGTAATTTTGGTTATAGGAGATAAGCCACGAAAAACAATGAAGTTCATTTCAGTAATGAAAGTTGCTAGTTATGAACGAAAGCAAGGAATAGTGTACATGATTTCGGTAATAATTAACGCTAAAAGCAAGGAACTTAAGGAAATTCCAGTAGTATCAGAATACCCTGATATATTCCCAGAAGAGCTACCTGGATTACCACCAGATAGGGAAGTAGAGTTTAGAATTCATCTAATTCCTGGAACTGCACCAATAGCTAAGGCACCTTATCGGTTAGCACCCACATAAATGTTAGAACTGAAAAAGCAGTTAGATGAATTGCTAGGCAAAGGATTCATACAACCTAGTTCATCCCCTTGGGGAGCACCTGTGTTGTTCGTGAAAAAAAAAGGATGGTTCGATGTGAATGTATCAATTATAGGGAATTGAATAAGGTTACCATTAAGAATCGATACCCATTACCTACGATTGATGATCTTTTTGATCAACTTCAAGGAGCTAGGTATTTCTCTAAGATATAATTGCGCTCCGGATATCATCAGTTAAAGGTACAGGAAGAAGACATACCTAAAACTGCCTTCAGCTAGGTATGGTTACTACTAGTTTACAGTCATGCCTTTTGGATTAACAAATGCTCCTGCAGCATTCATGGACATGATGAATAGGATCTGTAAGCCGTATCTGGATAAATTTGTAATTGTCTTCATCGACGATATACTTATTTATTCTAAAAGCTAGGACGAACATTGTAAGCATTTGCATGCACTCTTAACCTTGTTAAGAAAAGAAAAGCTTTACACCAAATTCTCGAAGTGTGAATTTTTGTTGGTGCATAATGTCTATAGCCTACGTCTAAAGTCTAGGTCATGTCGATAGCTTGTAACAGGGGTCAAAAGTGTCAAAATGTAAATTTATGTTGTTTAGAAGTCATTTCGCACGAAATGACATTTGGTCATTTCGTACGAAATCAACAATGGTCATTTTGTACGAAATGACACATGGTCATTTCGTGCGAAATCAAATGCCTATATATATGGCTGTGTTGTTTCTCATTTGGTACGAAATCAGTTGGAGTGCAACGAAGTGCTGCCCAATTGTCACCGTGTAATCAAGTCAAATATCAATTAGAAATTTGTTTTAAGTATCATACTCTGTTTCTACACCTTTCTTTCACTGATTCTAGGTTGTTTGACTGTTTCCGCCTTTCAAACAGCTTTGTGTTGACTCTGAACGACTCATTAGGTCGCAAAACGATCCTACAAGTGGTATCAGAGCTCAGGATGAGTCAATACACTTGAATCAATGCTTTTTTCTACTCATTTTTGGACTTCTGGACAAATTCATGGACAAAATGGACTGATCTTTTGATATAACGTGTAAAATACAGTTTTAACAAACCCTTGAAAGAATCAGACCTAAATTCAAACTAAAAGTGAAAAAAATGGGCCAAAAACTTGATTTTGTTTGAACGAGCTGCTATTTCGTTTGAAAATTTGAGTTCATTTAGCACGAAATGACTCATTTCGTTTGAAAAATTCATTCCGTTTGGCTATTTCGCATGAAACCAAGTTTTGGGTTGATTTCGTACGAAATGACTTTTCATTTCGCATGAAAAGTTGATTTCGTTTGAAAAAGATTGATTTCGCTTGAAAATCTGGTTTCGCGTAAAAGTCCATTTCGTTTGTGGTATTTCGTTCGAAAGTCCATTTCGTGTGTAGAAGTTGTTTTCGCTTGAAAGTGACCAGTTTTCAAAACTTGAAAATTTTTTCCGTAAACTGTTTTTGTAAAATGGATAACCAAGAGTTTTACAACTTGTTTGCCGGTGGGGGAATGACGGCAGTGCAAACCCCAGCTAGTATCGTGCAGAATGTGAACATGGAGAATGAACTCGGTACGATGCAGAAACCGCCGAAGTTGATGAACATTGACGAGTATGCTGGTTGGCCAGGAAGGTTTAAGACATGGGTGCAAGCAAACCATTTCGAATGTTGGGTGAAAATCGAATCAAAATACGTTCCTCTAAAGAATGGTTCAGGAATTGAGAAAACGATTAGCAGTTTGACTCCACTTGAACAAGAAGATTTCAAGGCAGAAAAGAAGATGATGAGTATTCTACAACAAGCTATCAAAGAGGATATCTTAGTGTTACTGCAACATCAGGATACTGCACAATCTGTTTGGAATGCTTTGAAAGTAAAGTTTCTTAGTAGTGTGTCTATGATTAAAAGCAAAACAGCTTTGTGTTGACTCTAAACGACTCATTAGGTCGCAAAACGATCCTACAAGTGGTATCAGAGCACTTTTGAAGACATACGTTTTTGTGTATAATGATTCCACATTGGGGGTGGAACACTTTTGAAGACATGCTTCAAATCAGGTTGTTGCGGAACAATCTGATCAATCACATATGACGAAGCTTCATAACTCATCAGTTTCTTATCAACTCTCTCAGTTTCAATTCTCATTAACTCAAGTTCTTTTTTCAAAGAAGCAATTGTGTCTAGATGGATGTTAATTTCCATTTGTTTATCCATGACAGTAGATTTTAGCAAATTCGTAGCTTTATCATTTTCAAAACTTTCCTTTTTAATCATTTTGATTGATCGTGCCAAGGTGTCATATGCTTATTTTATCTCACTAAGATCATATTTTACTTCATTAGTAAATTTCTTCAATTCTTGAAACTTTTTGTCTTTTTCAAGGCATTTCATGCAGGGTATAGAACAGTTTTTGCATGGAGTTTCATGAATTGAATCAATCTTTTCAGAAGCCTTTTCTTCGTTATCAATTTTAACATCCGTTTTACCAAAACCATCTGACTCTGACTCAGACTCTTCTTCTGATTTGTTCTTCTCTTTTTCTGATTTTTCGTCAGACTCCTTTGTGACTGACTCTGTATCAACAGACACACTTTCCACGGACTCTGTTTCGACATATTTTGTTTCAACAGATTCTGATTCTACCTTTTTGAGCTTGCCCATCAATGCTTTGGCAGCAATTTCTTTTAGAGTCTCTTCATTTATTTCTTTGGAAACGTCTATTATCTCTTCAACTGGAGCTTTCTCAACGTCGTATTGTGGGCAGAATCCTGAGGTTGGCTCACTGAAAAAACCTGCAAAAGATTCAAACATATTAGGAGGCATTATTGATTTGAAAGAACTAGCAATAATCTCCTGTTCAGATTGATAGTAGTAAACTTCTGCAGCTACTTCTTCAAGATCAGCCAAACTTTCTTCAGACACGACTTCACTAACTTCTTCTGTTTCAACAACATATTCAGGCTCTTCCACAATCTCTGCCATCATTGCCATACCCTCACTACCAGGGATATACTTATCCCAACTAAAACCTTCAGCAACCTTCTTATCATCCTGATTCACTAGAGGAGCTTTTTCTGGCTTGTTTTCGATCTGAGGTCTTTGAGTGAATGGTTGTTGACTTGTCTTGTGATATATTGCTTGTCTGTAGTAGTCGTTTGAGAACGGATTTTAATGGTTGTTGACCTCTCTATTCGGACACTCACGCTTGAAATGTCCCCTCTCTTTGCATTTGAAACATGTGACTTTAGATTTATCAAAACCAAGCTTGCTATCTAGTCCTGAAAGACTGTTCCGACCAGTAATTTCCATAAATCTTTGAGCTCTCCTTACCAAACTTGCCATTCCCCATTTGATATCAATCATTTCCAGCTCTTCTGGATCTATTTGATCGTAATACTCCTTTGTCATGTCTGGATTACCGATCCTTCCAGCTACTAAACTCTCATATGACTCAAGAACGGAAGCTAATAGTGAAATGTGTTGCTTTGCAGCTGCTTCTGTAAACTCTTGTCCATTTTTGATGTTTACAGCAATGTTACACTGTATCCCAGAAACATAACCCTGATTGTTTGAGCTTGATGAGCTTTGTGGAGACACTTGTTCTGGAACCTTGGGATTTGGCTCATAACTTGCAAACGGTGAATGATTGTTGTTGCTTGATGTACTTGATGAAGCACCGGATGTTGAATCTGCATTGAAAGCTGTCTGGATCTTTGGGCTTAGATTCGTTGTTGCCGAAGAGCTTCCTTTGTAGTATAATGAAACGTCTTGTTGAACACTGGAAGAGTTCATCTTTCTGATCTTTTTCAACTCAAGTTCATATGCTTCAATCTTCTCAATGAAAGTGCTAATCCAGCATACTCAAAATTATTCTTCAACACCAACAGATAAGTACCCCATTCATCATATGGTAATGCATCAGCCAGCTTATCGACCCATTCTTCATCAGTTTTCTCAATGCTCAACCTCTTCATCTCAACAACCAGATGGCAGTATCTCTCGATCAATTCCTTAGTTGTTTCACCCTGATGAAAGTATCTATTTCACACGAAATAGATATTTTGTTTGAAGTTGATTTCGTTTGAAATCATGCTATTTCGTGTGAAGATGTTTTCGTTTGAAATTAGGCTATTCCGTTTGAAAAGTGATTCCGCTTGAAATTGGTTTCGCTTGTAAATGTCATTTCGCATGAGTGTACTATTTCGCTTGAATTGGTATTTCATTTGAAATGATTTCGCATGAATGAAGTGTTTGTGTTGAAAGTTTTTCAAAGTGTTTGATTTGATTGTATGCTGTTGTTTTTCAGGCTTCGAATGTGTTATTTGATCCACTACACAACATATGTTGTGTTTACGATAAGGAGATACCAAAGATGGCTGAATTCACAGGGATTATAGAGTTCATGGAAAGGTTGTCGATTCAGAAAGCTTTAAACAAATCAACATCTTGTATTTCGATCACACATTGAAAGATTCTGGAAAAATGCAACGTATGACGAAGAACACAAAACGATAAATTCAATTGTGGGCTTAAATGATGAAGACAAACCGATCATTATCACAGAGCAGTTAGTACATGAGGTGTTAGACTTTCCGGACGACGAAAAATCTCCGACAAAGTTCCCTGAAAAGATGGTGAAGGGTTGTATGTTAAGAATGGGTTACAGTGGACCACTTAACAGTGCAAACTACTTGAAGTCGTGTTTGCCAAAGCCTTACAAGTTTCTTATACATTCAGTGTTGCATGCTCTCAGTCACAGGAAGGGAGGTTACGATGTGATGGGGATTATTAAATGTGCATGGTGACTGCACTTGTATTAAACAAGAAGTATAACTTTTCGAAGATTGTGTTTCACTACATGGTAGAGAATATTACTTCTAAAAGCAAAACTTGGATTTATCCTAGATTTGTTCAGATGATCTTAGACCATGCGTATCCTGATTTGGAGAGAGATGAAAAGAATGATTTGTTGCAGTTATTTCACATGGATAATGAAATGCTGAAAGTACTGGCAAGATATCACAAAAATCATCCAGAGCCAACGACAAAAGCTGAATTCTTCGGGTTTATCAAAGACAAAAATTATGTTGATCCAGATCCGGTTGATCATCAAAGATGGAGAAATGACAAAGAAATGAAAGAGGCAGAGTATGCAGCGGAGTTGAAAATTCTTTCTAACTTCAGAGAAACTCGAAACGAATTGTTTGTGAAAGAGGAGAAGAAGAAGAGGAGCAGAAAGGCAACTCCAAAAGTTCAAAAAGAGGAGGGTTCATCTTCACAACCACATAAAAAGCGTCAAAAGAAGGTTGTTGAAACTATGCTTGTTGATGAATCAGAGGAAGAAGATGAAGCTGAAGCTGAAGGTGATGCAGAAAAAGATCAAGATCCAGTGTCTCTTGAGACTGAACAAATATTGAAAGATATTGATTATGGATTGGAAACAGAGAAGGCAGCTGGTGAAGAAGGTGACGATGTAGAGAACAGTTCATCAAGCTCGTTTGAAGAAGAAATTGATGAAACTGAACGTGCAAAAAGAATTCAGGCTGAAGTTGAGAAAGAAAAACAATTAAAGAGAAAGAGGAGATAAGAAAAAGAGGATGATCTGTATAATCCATCTCCTGAACATGTTATAGAATCTCAAACGCCTCCATCATCTGGTGGTAGGAAGAAAGCTAGTGCAAGAAAGCGTGTGATTTCTCCACAAGCAGCAAGGAGAAAGTTGATTGTGAAGTTGCCTAAATGCACACCGAGATCAAAACCAAGTCAACCACCATCACCATCACCACCACCTAAACCATCACCACCTAAATCACCTCCAAAACAACCTACACCACCTCAATCACCACATCAATCACCACCACATCTATCACCATTACATCTATCACCACCACATTTTTCACCACCACATCAAACACCAATCCAAGAACAACCTGTTTTCACTTCACCACAAATCTTTCAAACACCACCATCTAAACAACCACATGTCCAAACCACTCCTGGTTCTTCAAGCCTTAAAGATTTTCCTCACATTCCAGTGAATATCCCACTTGATGACATTGGTGATTTCAATTTTGCAAGTGATGAGCAAGTAAGAAGGTTGGAAAAGAAAGTTGAAGAAGTGTTGGTTGAAAACAAGAAGTTGGTAGATCGTGAGAAGAAACTCGAAAAGCGTGTAAAGATTGTGGAAACTGAAAATTCCTCTTTGTTGAAGAAAGTTGAAACTGATCAGGTGGAGATCGATATTATGGAAGTGAAAATTGGAGAGTTAGAGGATGAAAAAGCTCGCAGAGATGAGCAGAACAAGTATTTCAAATTAAAGAACAAAGAATTAGAAACTGCTAACGCGAGAAAAGAACATGAGATGTTTATGATAAATAAAGTGTTAGAAAATCTGATCGGAACGTCTATTGAACAAAAATTTGAAGAAATTCAAGTTGAGGAAGTGAGAGCACGTCGTCAAGCTGAAATTGATGCTGAGATGAAAAATAAGGGTAAAAGTGTTGAAGGTACTTCTGAAGTTACTGAAAGGGCGATTGTTCCATCTGCTGTTTCTGAATCACTTGCTCAGAATCCTTGTCCTATATCTGCAGTGTCTGGTATATTTGAAGAGGACGTGTTAATTGATGATGTTATTAACGATGAGGAAGAGGTCGAGGAAGATGATGATGAAGAGGATGATGATGAAGATATGGCTGATGATGCTGATGATGCTGATGATGTATTCTCTGCAAGTAGTCATAGTGACGATGATGATGATGATGATGGTCAAGGCGGTACATGCATTAAAGTATCTGAAGCATCGAATGAAGGAAATGTTGATGATTATCTTCACGACGATGTGAATGAAGAGCCTGAAAGTGCAGAAGGTGAGGGGGAGAACGTTGATGATAAAAATGTTGAAAGTGAAAGATTGATTTTGCGTCTAGAGCCTGAGGTAGAGGAAGGTGAAATCAGGCATACGTATACAATGGCTGTTATTATCAAGATGACGCAGATTGATGATCCTAATTTCAAGTTTGACTTTGAAGATGAATTGAATGCTTTTGATATCAATCAACAACCTGATTATCAGTATAAGTATGTTGAAGAGGCAGATAATTATGATAGGGTTGAGGTTGAAGACTGCAGTGATGAAGAAAGTGTGAATGCTGATGCTTCGTACTTTCCAACGCTAGTTGAATTTTTCAGTCAAGAAAACATTGATGAGTTACGACGGAAAGTTGAAGAATGTCTGAAAGATAAGAATTTTGATGGAACGACGAAAGATGAAAGTCGAGAAGAAAGGAAGAAGTGGTTAGAAAGAGCACAGAACGAAAGTTTAAGCGGCCATTGAAGTATTATAAGAGAGACAAGGATGTGTCACTAGGGGACATTATCAGTTGGGGCTTTCTGCCACAAGTTAATGTTTATGCTATTCGGCGAGAGTATGGTGTCCAATACTTTGAATACATTCAGGATATCATGTCCTTACCTTGGTGGGATGTTGAGGAATTATCGAAAGTTAGAATATTGGATTATCCTGTACGAAAGCATGATGTACCCATTTGGGGTTTGATGAAATTTGAAGCCTTCAGAGGATTCAAACACTGGAAACCTCATTATCCGAAGAAAGTGAAGAGGGTAGATCCAGAGACTGGAATTGAAGAGACTATCTTGCACATAAAGAAACCTAGAGTGATAAAAAACATTCCAGTGCCAAAAATGGAACAAGATTTTCATAAGGGGTTTGTGTATTAGGTATACAACTGTCTGTCAACTGAGGCTGTGATCACTTACAAAGTTGAAGATGAAGTCAGATACATCTCTGTGTATGATCCTTTGTGGTTGGTCAAATGCTCAGCAAAAGACATTGAATGTTATTTGTTAATAAGATTGGGTTTAAAGCTGAGGATAAAGACCAGGCTATGCAATTTCAAAAGGTTGTATCCATCTGTTTCCAGAAAGGGATCAATGCTGATAATAAATGGTCTTCTAAATGGCGAAAGATTGAAAAAGAGGAAGCGTTGAAGGCTGAGAAGGAAAGAAAAGCTCATGAAGACAGAGATAACATGCTAAGGCATACTGTGGTACAAAGAATGGCTGCTGAAGAGAAGAAAAAGGTTGATGAAAATGAAAAGCTTAGGAAGATGTTGCTGCGAAAGCCTAAGCCAAGGGAAGAGAAGTTCAAGTCACTGTAAAGTTTTTGTTGAAGACCTGACTGAAGACTCCGGCAATATCCAAGGGGGAGTTTGTTGGTGCATAATGTCTATAGCCTACGTCTAAAGTCTAGGTCATGTCGATAGCTTGTAACAGGGGTCAAAAGTGTCAAAATGTAAATTTATGTTGTTTAGAAGTCATTTCGCATGAAATGACATGACATTTGGTCATTTCGTACGAAATCAACAATGGTCATTTCGTACGAAATGACACATGGTCATTTCGTGCGAAATCAAATGCCTATATATATGGCTGTGTTGTTTCTCATTTGTTACGAAATCAGTTGGAGTGCAACGAAGTGCTGCCAAATTTTCACCGTGTAATCAAGTCAAATATCAATTAGAAACTTGTTTTAAGTATCATACTCTGTTTCTACACCTTTCTTTCACTGATTCTAGGTTGTTTGACTGTTTTCGCCTTTCAAACAGCTTTGTGTTGACTCTGAACGACTCATTAGGTCGCAAAACGATCCTACAATTTTGGCTACAAGATGTGTAATTTTTAGGACACATGGTAAATCATGAAGGCATTCACGTGGATCCCTCCAAGATAGAAGCGATCACAAATTGGAAGGTCCCGCAATCAGCAACCGAAGTTAGAAGTTTTCTAGGATTAGCTGGGTACTATAGGCGCTTCATTAAAGACTTTTCTAAAATAGCTGTTCCATTAACTAAGCTAACCTGTAAAACTGTTAAGTTTGAATGGGGACCTAAGCAAGAAGAAGCCTTTAGAATCTTAGAGCAAAGATTAACAAACGCCCCAATTCTTGCCTTATCAGAAGGGACAGAAGATTTTGAAGTCTACTGTGATGCTTCTAAGCTAGGATTAGGTTATGTGCTAATGCAACGCAACAAGTTAATTGCGTATGCATCAAGACAATTGAAAAAGCACGAGGAAAATTATATGACTCATGATCTAGAATTAGGAGCAATAATTTTTGCCCTTAAAATTTGGAGACATTATCTATACGGAAGTAAGTTTACTGTCTATACAAATCATAAGAGTTTAAGGTACATATTTGGGCAAAAAGAATTGAACATGAGGCAAAGAAGATGGATGGAAATTTTTAAGTGATTACGACTGTGATATCTTATATCACGAAGGAAAGGCAAATGTGGTGGCCGATGCCCTAAGTCGTAAGTACCATGAGAAGCGAAGGCGAGTTCATGCTCTTAGACTAAATCTACAATTAGATTTATTGAAAAATGTTCAAGAGACAGCAATTCAGGATGATGCTAAAGGAATGAAAGGGCGGATAGAGGAATTAGAGCAAGTAACTGATGGAATTTGGAGATTCCATAAGAAAAGAATTTGGGTACCTAGGCAAGGAGATTTAAGAGATAAGATTTTAGAGGAAGCCCAAAAAGCAAGGTATACGATGCATCCTGGTAATAACAAGATGTATCAAGATTTAAGAAATAACTTCTGGTGGATATGAATGAAAAAGGACATCACTAGATATGTTTCTAAGTGTCTAACTTGTTCGCAAGTTAAGGCAGAACACCAAAAACCTTCAGGTTTACTTCAACAATTAGAAATGCCTATATGGACATTGGAACTAATAACAATGGATTTTGTTACTAAGTTATCCAAAACCAGGAAAGGTAACGACGCAATCTGGGTGATTGTAGATCGACTAACCAAATCAGCTCATTTCCTACCTATGAAGGAATCCTTTAGCATGGAAAGATTGGCTAAGTTATACGTAAACGAGGTAGTATCCCTACATGGAGTCCCACTCTCCATTGTATCAGATAGGGATAGTCGTTTCACTTCGCATTTCTGGACAAGTTTCCAAGAAGCAATGGGGACCCGATTAAATTTAAGTACCGCATACCATCCCTAAACAGATGGACAAAGTGAAAGAACAATCCAAACCCTAGAAGACATGCTCAGGGCATGTGTCATAGACTTCGGTGGAAACTGGGATGACCACCTACCCTTAATAGAGTTCTCCTATAACAAGAGTTATCATACAAGCATCAATGCTGCCCCATTTGAAGCACTATATGGACGAAAGTGTCGAACTCCAGTATGCAGGGCAGAAATAGGGGAAAGTCAATTATCAGGTCCCGAGATTGTGCAGGAAAGCACCAACAAGATAAATCAAATTAAAGAAAGGCTAAAAACGGCTCGAGACCGTCAGAAGAGTTATGCAGACAATCGACGTAAACCGTTAGAATTCCAAGTTGGGAACAAGGTACTGTTGAAAGTTTCTCCTTGGAAAGGGGTAGTTCGATTCGGTAAGAAAGGAAAGCTAAGTCCAAGGTATATAGGACCGTTCACAGTTACCTAACGAATAGGACCCGTTGCCTATTAGTTACAGCTACTAGAAGAATTAGCCGGGGTACATAATGTATTTCATGTATCTAATCTTAAGAAATGTTTATCTGATGAATTACTGGTAGTACCTCTTCAAGATATAGAGGTGAATGAAAAATTGAAGTTTGTGGAGAAACCTCTTCAAATAGAAGACAGAAAGGTCAAGCACCTCAAACACAAGAGATTAGTACTGGTCAAAGTAAAGTGGGATTTGAAAAGAGGACCTGAGTACACATGGGATGTGACAACCCTCACTAAACCAGGTATCCGTACGACTTAATTAATAATTAATTACTGCTTGATTACTGTGCTTAACTGAATTTACTGATGAACTGCTACTTGATTCCTGATATTTGTACCTATCTGCATCATACTTTGATTTCCGTCACTACATTGTTTACATACTGAACTCTAGTGACAAACATGATGCACAAAAGCACAGTAGCACTATGAACGGATAACCTATTGAACATGCTGATAAAGCCAGCATCAGGCAGATACTGCCTCTAAGGCCTGTATGAGCCAGAAATATTTTACTACACCCATAGTGAGTGTAGGGATACAAGGGTTGTAGAACTGCGTCTCTAGGAATAAGTTACGATGACTGGATGTGCCTAAAACATACACCGAGTACAAAACACAGCACTTTAATTTACAATTCAGCTTCTAGCTGGCTAATAAAGTGCCAAAACATGAAAAATATTACTAGACACTTTCCAAAGTGTCGGGAATAAGTTGTGTCACTAAAAATGGTATTAACGACACTTAAAAGCTTTGTTAAGCGCTTTAACGGATTGCTATCCAACCGAACAACCGGACTTTACCCGGAACACAAAAATATTGACATTAACATTATTTATCTTTTTCTGAGCCAGTTAGGGGCCCTGAACACCCTAACACCCGCGTTAAAACCCAACACACCACTAACCGAGTTAAGTGCTTAACTAACCTACTTAACCTAACTAGATAACCTAACTAATGGTTGGATTCGAACTAGGTACCCCCCCCATTACAAACCGTCCCCATGTAGGGGGACACCTCTTGTACTTTGTAGATTATAACAATCTAACTTGTCTAAAATCAATTAGACACAAAGTCCATTGGATAAACATGTTGAGATTGTCTATAAGTACTAGTGATGGCACATTAGAACTTACACTCCATACAACATCCACCAAACTCTCTCCCTCTCCTCTCTACATATCACGGCCGAACACCCCCTTGGCCCAACCATCCATTTTCGATTTTTATCTTGCAAGTTCCAAGCTCTACAAGTGTCAAGGGTCACGTATTAGGAAGCTC
Source organism: Helianthus annuus (assembly GCF_002127325.2). Classification (NCBI taxonomy): domain Eukaryota; kingdom Viridiplantae; phylum Streptophyta; class Magnoliopsida; order Asterales; family Asteraceae; genus Helianthus; species Helianthus annuus. Next base: position 88,001,362 of record NC_035435.2, read on the forward strand.
GGAGCAAACGGAAGGCGAAGGACCTCACTCTCTAGCTTTTATCCACCCGATTTACGTCTAGATTCTTCCCTAGCCTCGAGCTAGAGGTGTAATGCTTAAAACACTCTCTTGAACTAATCTAAATTGGTTAATACAATGTGTAACGGTTAAAACTCGAAATCTTACAAAATCATGCATTAAAGTTTACTAAAAATGCAAGTATTGTTGGTTAAAAGCTCATAAGTTGTGTAAATGTTGTAGTAATTGAAAGTTGTGATTATTTAGACCCGATCTATGATGTGGTAGCTCGGATCATCGTTTAACCCCGTTTGATCATGGTCATGGATCATGACATAAGCTTGTTTTGAATGGTACAAGGGTTAAAAGGTGAAACTCTACCACACGCGAATCATGAACTTGTGTAAAAGTGTTTCACTTGTGGAATAGTGTTTAAAACTAGCAGATCTACGTATCTGCAAGGGGTATTTTCAAAGGACCAAGCGTCAAAGAAAATCATGTTTTCTAAAAATAGATCTTACATTAACAAGCATGATTTTTATAAACCACAAGTGTGTAAACACTTGTGAAATGAAAAGTTTCGACAAAATAACAATCTTTGAAAAAGATGACGGGAAGTTGTAAAGACGGATTTACTCTAAAAACGAGGTTTTTACGAGATCAAATTACTTTATATAAAGATCCACAAAATATAATGGGATTTACACTATAGTTTCAGAAAAACTACAAGTTCATGTGATTTATGCGATTTACATACTTGTCGACTAGTTCGATGTGTCAGAAATTGTTTGATTGAATAAGGAAGTTGTTGAAATTGATTTTGTAAAAGAAAATGATACGCTTGAAAGCGTGGCCACCTCCAGTTACAAAGGAAACTCTGGCGAAATTTTTCTAAAAACCTAACACTTAGAATTATTTTCACTATAAGTGTTAGAAATATCTTTTCGACATGTTTTCAAAATATATTTCGCCACGACTTTATTTACAAATATTCGGAGGTGGGATTTTCACAAAATTAAACGCGATAAATATATATTCGGTAAATATATATTTTCACAACATTGTTTATGATTATTTTGTGAAAAATACATAAATATTATTTTTAGAGTAAAAATAATATTTTCAAACGTTAACAGATCCAAAATAATACGAACGCCTCTACGATAACTATATGAGTTACACCGGTAATTACTATTACCACTCGATCGTTAAAACGTAACTTACGCATTTTACGGAAATAATCATGAACGCGTATTTTATCAACGTATTATTTTTGGGGAAAATTATGTGAAAAGAAAATATAATATTTTTGAGAAAAATATTTATATTTTGGAATTAGAAATAAATATATATTAAGTGAGACTTAATGATATAATTCGAACGCACATGTATTAAATCCCCCATCCTTGGGAAGGAGACTAACTACCAAGTATATACGAAAAGTAAACCCGAAATAGTTGTCTAACTATTTCCCAAAAACTTAAACTATAAAGCTAAGGCACGGCCGTCCGTCTAATAGAGTTAGCACATGTAGGTCGTTGCACAGCTGCCTGATTTGGAGTACTTGGTAGAGACGCACCGACTGTGAGTTCATGTCCCCCTTTTCTCATAACTGTTTTCAGTTTTCTAAACTGCGGGGGTGAAATACATGTTACTATGATTACGAATATTTCTTACATGGTATGGTCAGCTAAGGAAGGAACTGTTAGGTTATGTGATTTGGGTAGGTGAAACCTTAAGAACATTAGTCCTCGTAGTACGATCGAGGGATACAAGTGATATGCCTATTTGAGCATAACAAACCCCACCCATGCGCCCTAAGGTTGGACCATGTGGTGACCTTGTCTTAACACCACCCATGCGCCCGCAGGTTGGACCATGTGGTGACCTTGTCGTAACACCACCCATGCGCCCGCAGGTTGGACCATGTGGTGACCTTGTCCTATCCCCTCCCATGCGCCCGCAGGTTGGACCATGTGGTTACACATTAACTGATATGTTTCCTTATTTGCTTTCATACCAGAGTTTACAAAATATTCACACTTACAATGATTATAAAGGTTTATTCGCGCGCACATACTAAACACATGAACTCGCTCAACATTATTGCTGATTTTTCAACTTACATGTATTTCAGGGAATTAAAGGATCTGGCACGGTATGGCACGTTTTCCCGCTGCACTAGTTTCCGAGGTCATCCGGGGTTTAGGGAATGTGACTCTTTCCTGGACAAGTCACAGTCCTTAAACCATGTTTATGTTTATGTTTTGTTTATCTGTTGAACAAGATTATGGTTGTTAGAGTGTATTCCCGTTAAAACAATGGTATTGTATTGGGTTTTCAAAACTTAATGGATGATCTTGCATGTTTTAATTCATATAGCCTTGTTATGATTAAGCTATGGTATTAAGAAGTCACACCAAATTAACCACGCTTCCGCAAAGCCAGGGTGTGACAGCTTGGTATCAGAGCTCTGATCATAGCGAACTAGGATTCCTTCTCGAGTCTAGACTATGATCACTAGGGCTCTCACGAAAACATTTTTACTGCATACCACTTAAGTCCAGATCCAAAACCTTTTTATAAACAAATGTTGAGCACATTTTAATAGGCTCAGTCTTGAAGGCTGAGGCTCGGTCTTGGAGGCGAGGCTCGGTCTGGGAGATCGAGGTAGTTGGCTAGTGGGACTAGGAGAATCGGCTAGTGGGACTAGGAGAATTGGCTAGTGGGACTAGGAAGAGCAGTCTGAGAGGCTGGGAGGCTAGTGGGACTAGGAGAATTGGCTAGTGGGACTAGGAAGAGCAGTCTGAGAGGCTGGGAGGCTAGTGGGACTAGGAGATTTATTTGATTACTTATTGCTGACTAACATGTTTATATGTTGATGTGATTGATTGTTATACGTATATGTATTTTTGTTACAAACGTCATGCTTTCATCATGTACAAGAAAGATGGACACTACGAATCCCATGGCCATAGCATCAGACGACATAGTTCATCGGAGCACGAGGTGCACATTTCCGATACTACCGGCACAGACAATGACGACATTCAGCCCTTTGCGCTGCCTAAAGTCGTAGCAGAGCCTACTGATGGCCATCTTGTTGGGATTTTGCCACTCGCGGTGATCCCTGCTCCTGTGCCCCTTGCCGCTTATCCTGTTGTTGATATGCCCCCCCCCCCCCGACGTGGCCTCTGACGACGATAACGATCTACTAGAGGAGGACCCATTCGAGGGCGAGGCCCTATTGCTGCTGGTATTAGCCTACTGCTTGCGGACGCTCCTGCAGGGGAAACTCATGCCCATTCCCCTGTCCCAGACTCATTTGAGTTTCCGACATCCGCATTTTCGCATATACAGGGAGTGCAACACCATTCACACAACGCCGACCCTGATACGGCATCATCGGCTGCACCGGTTCCCGCACACCGCTTTGAGTTTGATCACAGTATTGAGGGTGATCCTGTTCTTCCATCTGGTTTTGATCCAGACCATGACCTTGAGTTTATACGCTTAGGCCAGCCCTTGGAGGATCCTGTAACCCCTTGTGATTGAGATGGAGTTTATTGATCCGGAGCCAGTCGCGGCCCTTGAGCCAGGCGTTGCTCCTAACACCGCATTGGAGCATGACCTTGTTCATACCGATGCACCTGCTGTTGCTCCTTGATTGATCATCTGCTTGGACGAGAGAAAATTTGGGGTAACTGTGCAAGACAATTTATTATTACGGGGGCCCACGTAATAACGACTTGTAGTGCACAGAAATCCTGGTGGACTCTGCGGGTCAAGCTAATGAAAACCAATGTGGCAGGAAATATCTAAAACACGAATGACCAAGGCAAGGCGATGTAGCCTCGAGTTCATTCTATTACAAGCAACGAGCCAAATTGGCAAACCTATGTGAAGGCTCAGAATTTATTTCCTCACTCATACATTGAATATATTTTCGTGTGAAATTGGGTGATTACATGATGGCTTATGGTGCTATGTATCTCCTAGACAATTGAGATGATGTCTAACCCGCTTCATGCCACTTCGGCAAAAGAGAATGCCACCCAGGCATGACACAAACACCAGTACGTTGCCAAGGATAGAAGCCGAGCTGCAAAAACGCAACTCACAGGCAATTGCACGACATGAAGCTCTCCGCTTTTGGCACAGCAATGGCACTACTGGAAATAACTCCCCAACTGACCACACTTATAAGCAGTTCCTGAACTGCAAGCCTTTGAACTTCGACGAAACAGTAAGCACCATTGCAATTGTTCGTTGGTCCGAAAAGATTGACTCCATTCTAAGAATGACTAACTGTTCACCCCAACGGAGTGTTACCTTTACCTCGGGGTCATTTCTAGATGGCACCCTCTCATGATAGGATCTTCAGATTCAGACCCTTGGTACAGATGCTGCCTATGCACTGAGCTGGGACGAGCTCAAGGAAATGATTAAGGAGAAATATGGTTCTAAGACTGGAATAACAGAAGCTTGAGATGGAGTCCTGGAATTTGAAAATGGACGAATCAGAGATTCCTGAACATGTCCAGCGATCGCACGACTTGCCTAGGGTCGTCATCTACTAAGTCATTGATGTTTTATGATACAGTTGGGTACCTGTAAACCTTACATTCTGGTCTCGATTTGTGGCAATGCAATCGAAGTGATCTATTGTTTATGTTCTATAACATGAGATGTTATGTGATTGATTTATTGATAACATGAGATGTTATGTGTTGATATTGTTGTATACTTACGCACATTTTACTTACTATGACCTGACCCGTATGATCATCATAGGAAGATGCCTCCAAGACGGGATGTACGCATACCCACCAATGAGGCAGAACTTCAAGGAATCATTGCTGCAGTCATCGCACAATACGAGGCCCATCACTCCGAGCGCAACGGAGGTATCTCAGGAAATAACCCACCCAACGGCTGCACCTACAAGCAGTTCTTAGGCTGCCAGCCCCTACATTTCGACGGCAATGGGGGTGCCGTAGCCTTCGTACGCTGGATTGAGAAGACGGACACTGTTTTGCGTGCAAGCAAATGCGCCCCAAGAGATCAGGTCACGTACATTTCCGGGCTGTTCCGAGATGGGGCTCTGTCATGGTGGAAACTTCAGGTTCAGACAACGGGCGAGGCTGCTGCGTATGCTCTATCATGGGACGAGCTGAAAGAGCTAATGCATAAAAAGTACTGTTCGAGAACAGAAAGCCAGAAGGTAGAAACTGAGTTCTGGAACTTGAAGATGGAAGGTCCAAAAATAGCTGAGTATGTGGAGAAGTTCCAAGTTCTATCGCGTATCGTTCCTTACATGGTAGATCCGGAGTTTAAAAGGATTGAGCGTTTCATTTGGGGATTGGCGCCCCAAATCATGAGCATGGTAACGGCATCAAAGCCTGCAACAATCTCTGAGGCCATCAATCTAAGTGTAGCCCTGACAGAAGAGGCAATCAGGATGAACAAATTTTCAGCCTCTGAGGAGAAAAAGGAGACTCATGTAGAGTCATCTGGGGACAACAAGAGGAAGTTGGCGAATTTCAAACAGGGTACCCAGTCGAGTAGCGACGACAAGGCCAAAAAGAGAAAAGAGTACACGGGTATCCTACCAAAGTGCGACAATTGTCGACGTTACCATAACGGGCGGTGTAGATATGGAAAATGTGGTAACTGTGGCAAGGTGGGACATGTCAAGGAAACATGTCAGCAAGGTACTGAACATGGAAATAGAGGTCAAGATGGTAACGGAAATCGCGGAGGAAATAACAACGACGACAACTATCAAGGCAGGGATGGTGACGATCAAGGCTGTGGCCAAGCATGTTTTAATTGTGGTGATGTGGGGCATTTCAGGAAGTATTGCCCTAAGAACACTCAGGCACGTGGATGAAAGCTCAACAGCGGGGATAGAATCCAAGCGTGGATATCGGTACGTCTCATAATAGTCAATGTTACGCTCTATTTGACAGTATTGTCAAATTCTAGCCTCAGAAAATATAGTTGTTTTAGTAGCAAGTAACCTAGATACCCGGTTCTCGATAGAACAAGCCTAACGGAAGCTTCGATGTGATAATTGAGATGGACTGGTTGTCGAACAACCCAGCGGAGATTGTCATCCGCACCCCGACGACAAAAGGAGGAATGATTGTGATTCATGGAGCAGGATACGCTCCTACGGATCATCAGGCAAAGAAGACATAAAAATTTTCGCACAAAGGATGTGTTGCATTCTTGGCTCATGTCGTGGAAAAAGAAGCCGAAGGACCAAAACCCGAAGATATCCCTGTGATTGGAGAATACCCCGAAGTCTTCCTCGAAGACTTGCCGGAATCGTCTCCTCAACGATTAGTCGAATCCCGCGACAATTTAATTCCAGGCACTGCACCCGTAGTCAATGCATCATAGCGACTTACATTTTCGGAGATGCAAGGATTGACAGAGAAGTTTTAGCAATGGATAGAGAAGGAAGATAACAGACCAAAATTCCCTTTTGGGGTAACCCCATTACTACTCGTCAAAAAGAAGGATGATGATTTTCAAATAAACATCATCTACCGGGAGCTAAACAAGCTGACGATCAAGAATAGATACCCTCTGCCAAGAATTGATGATCTGTTTGATCAACTGCAAGGTTCAAGCTTCTATTCAAAGATCGATCTTCGATCTGGATACCATCAGTTAAGGATACAAGAGGAGAGTATCCTGAAGACAGCCTTCAGAACTCGATATGGACACTACGAGTTTCTCGTTATGCCGTTTGGTCTGACAAACGCACCTGCAGTGTTCATGGATTGAATGAATCGAGTTTGTAAGCCGTACTTGGATAAGTTCGTGATTGTGTTCATCGATGATATTTCGATTTATTCAAAGACGAAGGCTGAGCACGAGCAGCATTTAAGAGCCATTCTGGAGCTGCTAACGAAGGAACAGTTGTATGCCAAGTTCTCTAAGTGCGAGTTTTGGCTACGAGAAGTGCAATTCCTTGGGCACGTGGTAAATGGAGATGGAATCCACGTGGATCCAACCAAGATCGAGGCGATCAAGGATTGGGAAACGCCAAAGACGCCAACCGAGATTCGGCAATTCTTGGGTTTGGCTGGCTATTATCGAAGGTTCATTGAGAACTTTTCAAAGATCGCTCAACCTTTGACGCTCCTCACGCAGAAGGATAAGAAGTTTGATCGGGGAATCAAACAGGAAGAAGCGTTCCAGATATTGAAGGATAAGCTCTGCAACGCGCCAATCTTAGTACTACCGGAAGGTACGGAAGATTTTGTGGTATACTGCGACGCTTCGCGTCAAGGATTGGGTTGTGTGTTGATGCAACGCCAAAAGGTGATTGCTTACGCATCGCGTCAGTTAAAAGTGCACGAAAAGAACTATACCACTCACGATTTGGAGCTTGGCGCAGTGGTTTTTGCTTTAAAGATCTGGATACACTACCTTTATGGTACGAAGTGCACAATCTTCACAGATCACAAGAGCCTCCAGCACATATTCAACCAGAAGGAGTTGAATATGAGGCAAAGACGATGGGTAGAGCTGTTGAATGACTACGACTGCGAGATAAAGTATCATCCGGGGAAGGCGAATGTGGTCGCCGATGCCCTAAGTCGAAAAGAGAGGATCAAGCCCATAAGGGTTAGGGCTTTGGAGATGGTTATTCGAGCCGATTTTCCTCTGCGCATTCGTGCCGCGCAAAAAGAAGCTCTCAAGGAGAGAAACCTTGAAGAAGAGTATCTCTGTGGGATGGAGAAGTTATTGGTACCAAACAAGGAAGGAACGTTGTGTTTTGAGAAAAGAATTTGGGTTCCTTTGTTTGGAGGCTTAAGAGAGGTTAGTTTCGATGAAGCTCACAAGTCGCGGTACTCTATCCACCCTGGAGCGGATAAGATGTACCAGGATCTTAAAGATTATTATTGGTGGCCTAGGATGAAAGGCGATGTTGCTGTTTATGTGAGCAAATGTTTAACTTGCGCTAAGGTTAAAGCAGAATACCAGAAGCCTTCAGGACTTCTGCAACAACCAGAGATTCCCAAGTGGAAGTGGGAACAAATCTCCATGGATTTTATTACGAAATTGCCAAGAACGCCAAAAGGCCATGACACTATTTGGGTAATAGTGGATCGATTGACGAAATCAGCACACTTCTTGCCTATCCGAGAAAAGGATAATACAAGCAAATTGGCTGAAATTTACATGAGAGAGATTGTTACACGCCATGGAGTACCTCTCTCGATTATCTCCGATAGAGATGGAAGGTTCGTGTCAAGGATATGGCAATCCTTCCAAGAAGCTTTTGGCTCAAAGCTGAATATGAGCACCGCGTCTCACCCGCAGACCGACGGTCAAAGCGAGCGCACGATTCAGACGTGGGAGGACATGCTGAGAGCGTGTGTATGGATTTGGGCGGTAGCTGGGATAAGCATTTACCCCTGGTTGAGTTTTCATACAACAACAGCTACCATACCAGTATTGGTGCCGCGCCATTCGAAGCTTTATATGGGCGCAAGTGCAGATCACCGCTTTGTTGGTCTGACGCAGGTGATAGACAGTTGGTTGGTCCTGATGTAGTCCAGGAAACCACAGATAAGATTGCACAGATCCGAGATCGCATCAGTGCGGCTAGTGACCGTCAGAAAGCCTACGCGGATCGAAGCAGGAAACCTCTAGAGTTTGAGGTAGGTGATATGGTTTTGCTAAAGGTATCACCCTGGAAGGGTGTGGCACGCTTTGGGAAGCGTGGGAAGTTGAATCCGCGATACATTGGTCCGTTCAGGATTTTGGAAAGAATCGGGACCGTAGCTTACAAGCTGGACTTACCTGCTGAGCTAAATGGAGTTCACGATACATTTCATGTATCCAATCTGAAGAAAAGTCCAACACAAGATACCGTTGTCATTCCTACCGACGAAATTCATGTTGACGACACGCTCCACTTCGTTGAAGAACCTGTTGAGGTCACGGATTGGAAAGTGAACAAGACCCGCCGGAGCAGTGTCAAGCTCGTCAAAGTTCGTTGGAATGCCCGCCATGGTCCTGAATTCACCTGGGAGCGTGAGGACCGAATGAAAGAGAAATACCCCCACTTATTTCCTAAGAACCCTGCTTCTACAAGCAGAACTTAAAATTTCGGGACGAAATTTTTCTAACGGGGGGAGAATGTGACAACCCTCACTAAACCAGGTATCCGTACGACTTAATTAATAATTAATTACTGCTTGATTACTGTGCTTAACTGGATTTACTGATGAACTGCTACTTAATTCCTGATATTTGTACCTATCTGCATCATACTTTGATTTTCGTCACTACATTGTTTACATACTGAACTCTAGTGACAAACATGATGCACAAAAGCACAGTAGCACTATGAACGGATAACCTATTGAACATGCTGATAAAGCCAGCATCAGGCAGATACTGCCTCTAAGGCCTGTATGAGCTAGAAATATTTTACTACACCCATAGTGAGTGTAGGGATACAAGGGTTGTAGAACTGCGTCTCTAGGAATAAGTTACGATGACTGGATGTGCCTAAAACATACACCGAGCACAAAACACAGCACTTTAATTTACAATTCAGCTTCTAGCTGGCTAATAAAGTGCCAAAACATGAAAAATATTACTAGACACTTTCCAAAGTGTCGGGAATAAGTTGTGTCACTAAAAATGGTATTAACGACACTTAAAAGCTTTGTTAAGCGCTTTAACGGATTGCTATCCAACCGAACAACCGGACTTTACCCGGAACACAAAAATATTGACATTAACATTATTTATCTTTTTCTGAGCCAGTTAGGGGCCCTGAACACCCTAACACCCGCGTTAAAACCCAACACACCACTAACCGAGTTAAGTGCTTAACTAACCTACTTAACCTAACTAGATAACCTAACTAATGGTTGGATTCGAACTAGGTACCCCACCCCCATTACAAACCGTCCCCATGTAGGGGGACACCTCTTGTACTTTGTAGATTATAATAATCTAACTTGTCTAAAATCAATTAGACACAAAGTCCATTGGATAAACATGTTGAGATTGTCTATAAGTACTAGTGATGGCACATTAGAACTTACACTCCATACAATATCCACCAAACTCTCTCCCTCTCCTCTCTACATATCACGGCCGAACACCCCCTTGGCCCAACCATCCATTTTCGATTTTTATCTTGCAAGTTCCAAGCTCTACAAGTGTCAAGGGTCACGTATTAGGAAGCTCGGAGCAAACGGAAGGCGAAGGACCTCACTCTCTAGCTTTTATCCACCCGATTTACGTATAGATTCTTCCCTAGCCTCGAGCTAGAGGTGTAATGCTTAAAACACTCTCTTGAACTAATCTAAATTGGTTAATACGATGTGTAACGGTTAAAACTCGAAATCTTACAAAATCATGCATTAAAGTTTACTAAAAATGCAAGTATTGTTGGTTAAAAGCTCATAAGTTGTGTAAATGTTGTAGTAATTGAAAGTTGTGATTATTTAGACCCGATCTATGATGTGGTAGCTCAGATCATCGTTTAACCCGGTTTGATCATGGTCATGGATCATGACATAAGCTTGTTTTGAATGGTACAAGGGTTAAAAGGTGAAACTCTACCACACGCGAATCATGAACTTGTGTAAAAGTGTTTCACTTGTGGAATAGTGTTTAAAACTAGCAGATCTACGTATCTGCAAGGGGTATTTTCAAAGGACCAAGCGTCAAAGAAAATCATGTTTTCTAAAAATAGATCTTACATTAACAAGCATGATTTTTATAAACCACAAGTGTGTAAACACTTGTGAAATGAAAAGTTTCGACAAAATAACAATCTTTGAAAAAGATGACGGGAAATTGTAAAGACGGATTTACTCTAAAAACGAGGTTTTTACGAGATCAAATTACTTTATATAAAGATCCACAAAATATAATGGGATTTACACTATAGTTTCGGAAAAACTACAAGTTCATGTGATTTATGTGATTTACATACTTGTCGACTAGTTCGATGTGTCGGAAATTGTTTGATTGAATAAGGAAGTTGTTGAAATTGATTTTGTAAAAGAAAATGATACGCTTGAAAGCGTGGCCACCTCCAGTTACAGAGGAAACTCTGGCGAAATTTTTCTAAAAACCTAACACTTAGAATTATTTTCACTATAAGTGTTAGAAATATCTTTTCGACATGTTTTCAAAATATATTTCACCACGACTTTATTTACAAATATTCGGAGGTGGGATTTTCACAAAATTAAACGCGATAAATATATATTCGGTAAATATATATTTTCACAACATTGTTTATGATTATTTTGTGAAAAATACATAAATATTATTTTTAGAGTAAAAATAATATTTTCAAACGTTAACAGATCCAAAATAATACGAACGCCTCTACGATAACTATATGAGTTACACCGGTAATTACTATTACCACTCGATTGTTAAAACGTAACTTACGCATTTTACGGAAATAATCATGAACGCGTATTTTATCAACGTATTATTTTTGGGGAAAATTATGTGAAAAGAAAATATAATATTTTTGAGAAAAATATTTATATTTTGGAATTAGAAATAAATATATATTAAGTGAGACTTAATGATATAATTCGAACGCACATGTATTAAATCCCCCATCCTTGGGAAGGAGACTAACTACCAAGTATATACGAAAAGTAAACCCGAAATAGTTGTCTAACTATTTCCCAAAAACTTAAACTATAAAGCTAAGGCACGGCCGTCCGTCTAATAGAGTTAGCACATGTAGGTCGTTGCACAGCTGCCTGATTTGGAGTACTTGGTAGAGACGCACCGACTGTGAGTTCATGTCCCCCTTTTCTCATAACTGTTTTCAGTTTTCTAAACTGCGGGGGTGAAATACATGTTACTATGATTACGAATATTTCTTACATGGTATGGTCAGCTAAGGAAGGAACTGTTAGGTTATGTGATTTGGGTAGGTGAAACCTTAAGAACATTAGTCCTCGTAGTACGATCGAGGGATACAAGTGATAGGCCTATTTGAGCATAACAAACCCCACCCATGCGCCCTAAGGTTGGACCATGTGGTGACCTTGTCTTAACACCACCCATGCGCCCGCAGGTTGGACCATGTGGTGACCTTGTCGTAACACCACCCATGCGCCCGCAGGTTGGACCATGTGGTGACCTTGTCCTATCCCCTCCCATGCGCCCGCAGGTTGGACCATGTGGTTACACATTAACTGATATGTTTCCTTATTTGCTTTCATACCAGAGTTTACAAAATATTCACACTTACAATGATTATAAAGGTTTATTCGCGCGCACATACTAAACACATGAACTCGCTCAACATTATTGTTGATTTTTCAACTTACATGTATTTCAGGGAATTAAAGGATCTGGCACGGTATGGCACGTTTTCCCGCTGCACTAGTTTCCGAGGTCATCCGGGGTTTAGGGAATGTGACTCTTTCCTGGACAAGTCACAGTCCTTAAACCATGTTTATGTTTATGTTTTGTTTATCTGTTGAACAAGATTATGGTTGTTAGAGTGTATTCCCGTTAAAACAATGGTATTGTATTGGGTTTTCAAAACTTAATGGATGATCTTGCATGTTTTAATTCATATAGCCTTGTTATGATTAAGCTATGGTATTAAGAAGTCACACCAAATTAACCACGCTTCCGCAAAGCCAGGGTGTGACATGGGAGCTGGAATTAGAGATGAAAAGAAAATATCCTTACTTGTTTCAATAAATCTCGAGGACGAGATTTTAAATAAGGTGGGGAGGATGTAAGGACCTGCACGAAACTATCCAAAAACACTCCGTAAGTGAAAACCCGAACCCCTAAAACCCTAAATTTTATGAAAAATCAAGAAAACAAATTCTGTTATTTGGTCGCGGGCCGCGAAGGAATTAAGCAAAGTCTTCGCGGGGCACGACAGCTTAGTGAATCTCCGGATAAGCATCAGTGCCACGTGTCGCACACGTGGCAGGTCTAGGGTTTGACACGGCATCCCTAGCCGTAGCTAGGGTGGCCCTCGCGGGCCATGAAGGATCCTCCTTCAAGTTTACGCGGGCCGCGAGAAACCTAAATTTCAGCTATAAATTGGACGTTGCATGGCCATTACCGCCTGTTTGAAAATTTCTTTCAAAAACATCATATTCTGCTCAAAATCGTGTGTTTAAGTGTCGAGACGCTGCTACGATAATAGGGTAATAACTCGATCACTGCTACGATACAATGTCCGATCGATTAAAACCGATCCGATGGATGTTTAAGTGCTGCCCGAATCTTGGGCTATACTTTGTCATTCGTCGTGAGGGTTTCGATCCCGCGAGTTATCATAAATGTTGTATTAAGTTACTAACCTAGTTTCGTTTGCATTATTTAACTAGGTTACCAGGCTTAATCAGTAGGCAGACTCTGTCCGTTTAAACTTGCAATGTGAGTCATTCTATTTTTATCAAAGTTGCTTTGTAAAACCCTAAACGTTTTCTAGTTATAAGTACAGGGATTAAGTCTTTGCAAATCTTTAATTACTGGCAGTAAGTGGGGGTATTGTGCACATTACTAATGTTTTATCACTCTTAGGTGGGCGAGCCTAATTAGTGATATGGCCACAGTCATAGATCCGGTCGAGTGACAACTGGACCAGATAATTATAAGATGTGGGCAAATGTAAAAACTCTTAATACTGTAATTTATAACAATGTGTCGTTTGTACAAATTGGATGACTCACCAGTATTTCCCGCTGATCAAATCTTTTTAAAACATGTTTCAGGTGATTTACTGTGAACAAGGAAAAGTGCCGCGTAGCACTCCAGCTTGAATGAAGTGGCTCAGTAAATAAATAAACATATTTTTGTAATTAGGGGATTTCCCAGTGAAATTCCTTTATTGTAAAAATACAGGGTTTGTCCCGAAACTTATAATAAAATAATCGGGTATTTTCAGTTTAAGCGATCCTGTTAAAATTTTCGCTGTCAAATCAACCACCAATACCACGGGTTTCTGTCCCGCGGCTTCCGGACCGGGCAACTGTGTTGGTGCATCTAGTGTCTGTTAACTACGTCTATATCGAGTCTTATGTCTAGATAGGAAAGAATAGTGCACAGAAATCAAGAAAATGTATTTAGTGGGTGATTCCGCTTGAAATGACAATAGGTCATTTCCAAGCAAAATCAGTTAATTAGATATTCCGTTTGAACCAGCATGGTGATTCCGCTTGAATCCATCTGGAGCGAAATCAGAGATTCCGCTTGAACCTATTTCAAGCGGAATCAGGCTATCTATAAATAGGTGTAGGCTGTGTTCATTTGGAGCGGAATTAGAGAGCTGTTTCTAAGCCGAGGTGCTGTCCGTGTGTCATTTGACTGTGTAAAAGCTCAGGATTTCAGTAATAGAAAAGAGATTGAAAAGGAACAAGCTGTTTGACATTGTTTACATTGATTCCACCTTTGTAAATGATGATGAACTACTCAACTTGACTGTTTAGGGTCACCGGATCGATCCAACAAGTGGTATCAGAGCACAGGACGAGGAGTTCATTCCAATTCAGCTTGATTCTACCGGATTTCCTTACTTCTACACCTTCTTTTCTGATTTGAACAAGTTTTAACAGTTGAAATGGCCTAATTTTCACATATATCACGTAAAACATAGTTTTAACAAACCCTACAAAGAATCAGATCAAAATTCGAATTAAAACTGGTAAAAATGGCCCAAAAACCATATTACGCTTGAACGAGTGTTCACTAGTTCCACTTGAAAACTGAGGACATTTCAAGCGAAATAGCAGATTTCACTTGAAAAATCATATACCGCTTGAAAGTACTGTTTGATTCCGCTTGAATTGTGATTTCGCTTGAAAGTTCAAGCGAAATAAGAGATCTCGCTTGAAAAATCTGTTTCTACTTCAAAAGCTTATTTCGCTTGAATAGCTATTCCGCTTGAATAGCTAATTTCGCTTGAAATTGTATCTTGTTTGAAAAGCTGATTTCGCTTCAGCTTATTTCGCTTGAAAATTGTTGTTTTTCAAAACCAAAAATTTTCTAAGTGTTTATTGATCGTTTCAGGTACTTGGAAATGGATGATCTGTTCATGAATCCTTTCTGTGATGTGTTTGCCTATACCAGTGGTTCGGGAGATGGCACAACAAACAACACGAATGAAACTACACCAACACCGAATGCGAAGAAGATTCTTTCTGATGCAATGAGCGTAGAATGTGCTTATGGTACATACAACAAGCCGCCTAAACTGATGGCAATCGAAGATTATAATCGGTGGGCTACAAGATTTGAGGAGTGGCTTAAAGCATTCACATTTCCAAGCTGGAAAAGTTTAAAGAATGGTTATACTTCAGGAGAACGTGTTGGTGAAAGTTTGACAGATACTGATGATGTTGAAAGATACGTTGCTGAACAAAAATGCATAGCGTTGATTCATCAGTCAGTCAGAGATGATATAATTTCATTGATCGAGTATGCAAATTCGAAAGATCTTTGTGAAAAACTGAGAGTTAAGTGTGTAGGTAGTGCTGAGATTGTGAAAAACAAAAAGAAATTGTTACGTAAAGAGTTTGATTTATTTGGTTGTATGAAGAATGAATCTGTTTGTAAAATGATCGAGAGATTTGGGCATCTGAAGATGGAGCTGGCTAGGCATGGAATCACTTATACTCAGGAGGATTTGGTCGACAAGTTGTTTGATTCATTGCCGAATGATCAAGGCTGGCAATACTTTGCCTTAATGTTGAAGAACACTATCAAACCGCCAGAAGTGTTGACTGTGGATTTGCTGATCGAAAGATTAGAAAGCAACGAGTTGGAGATCAAGAAAACTAAAGTCAACAATTCAGCCTATCAGCAGAATGTGGAGCTGTACTACAGAGTAAATCTACCAAAGACTGGGTCTCCAAGAACAGCGTTTTTTGCAGAAAGTTCAAATACTGTGAATCATGAAACACCTCATAGTGGTTTCCACAGTGGATCTTCTTCAACACCTTCAAGCCAATCTACATCAAAGAACTTATTTCAATGCAACATCGCTGTAGATTTGAAGAATGGTCAAAATTTCAGTGAAGAATCTGCAAAGCAGCAGATGGTTTTCTTAGCATCTGTGCTTGAATCGTCTGAGAGTCTTGTGGCAGGCAAAATAGGCAACACCAACCTAACAAAGGAAGACTACGATGAGATAGATCCTGAAGAGATGGAATTGATCGACATAAGGTGGTGTATGGCCAGTGCAGTTCGAAGGGCACAGTGTTTCATGGAGATTACAGGAAGAAAGCCTATTGGTGGACCTTCTACCAAGTTAGGCTTTGACAAATCAAAAGTGACATGTTTCAAGTGTAAACAGAAAGGTCATTTTAAAAGAGAGTGCCGAAATGCTTATGCTGATGATTCTGAAAATCCGTTCAGAGAAGATTACTACAAGAAGGAAATTTATCATCAGAACAAGGCTGAACCCCCCAGGATGAAGCAGATTGAAGACAAAGAAAAATCCAGAGCTCTTGCCGTCATTCATGACGATGAAGGTTTTGACTGGAGTGAGCTGCTACCTGAGGAAGACGCAGTAGGTTATGCGTTTGTTGCAAAAGAAGAAGTCAAACCGTTCAGAGACACCAGAACAGAAGCAGATATAGCAAATGATAGACGACAGAGAGCTGAATGGAAAATGATAAGACTTTCTCGTGTACACACTGAAGCAAAGAGAGCAAAAAGATGGGATGCAGATAGAGAATGTTACCTTGATCCTGAAGGAAACATTGCTATTGATCCAAAGACTCTTAGTCTTGAAGCTATGACTGCAGAATTTGCTGAACTTGAAGAGTCTCAACAGAGAAAATGGTGGGGAGGAGGTGAAGAGAAAGAGAAAGAGAAAGAGAAAGAAAAAGAGCAGGAGAAAAAGCCAAAGAAGATAGATGAAGGAATCATTGATACTTCACTGGAGTTGAACGCTGAAAACTTTGGAAAGATGGCTGACAAGGTGCTGGCTGCTAAAGCACTTGAGGTAGACTCTAAGTCTGTATCTGAGTCTAAAAGCCAGGTCAATTCAAATGCGTCATCAAGTGAGACAGGTAAAAAAGTCAAAGGTGACAGTGACTGCAAACATTGCATGAAAAACTGCAAAGTTTGTAGTACACAAGATTACCTCAAAGATACAAAGGTTAATGATCTGACAAAAAGAGTCAGAAAGGTTGAAGATCAGATTCTTGATCGTGACAAAATGCTCAAATTTTCAAATGATCAAGTTAAAAAGTTGACTGAGAAAATTGACAATGATAAAATTGAAGTAGAAAGAATTAGGAAAGAGAATGAAAAACGAATTCATGAAAATCGTCAACTCTCAGAAAATTTTAACAAGTTAAAACAAACAATTCAAGATTCTGATGAACGAAACGGTAAAACAAGAAAAGAAAATGAGCATTTAACTGTGGTTCTTAGACACAAAGAAGAACAAATCAACAAGCAACTGGATGAGATTGCTAAGTTGAAGCTTCAATTTGAAGAAGCTAAGATTGAGAATGAGCGCATCAATCTGAAATTGACCAGTTACAACTCCGCAAGTTTTGTTTTGCAACACATTGTTCCCAAACCTATCGGGAAAAACAAAGCAGGCGAAGATGTATTCTCTGATGGAACAGGGGTGGGGTATCATCAAGTTCCACCACCAGTTTTGAACAATTATTCAAAGAAAAAATCAGGGTTGGTTAATGATGATGATGAAAATGAGGTGAAACTTCCAGACACAATAGATGTCACGTTTACTTCTACTTCCGATGAAGATAGTGTCCAAACTGATGTTGTAAAAAGTGTGGTTGAGAATGTTCTAAAATCTGAAAGTGACACTACTGAGGAAGATGAATGTTTCTTGGACAAATACATTCCGAAGCCAAAGTCCAAGAACAACTTAAATGAAGGACCAAATCTTGTCATGTACAAGATGTTGGGTTCGGATAAGTTGTTTTCGGATTCTGAGTTTCCACTAGAGAATGTAAATGTTGCTAAACTGACAAATGTGTTCAAATTGATTGAAGTTGATCTGTCAGAAGTGAACAGTTTAAATCAAACAAAAAGACAAATGAATTTTGAAAAAGATAAAGCTTACTACAAGAAGCCAGTTGTTCCACCACGTTTTTATAACAACAATCGAAACAGATGGTCGGGTGGATATCAGGGTGGTAAGGCTTATCAGAAAAAGAATGTTCAAAACAGAAGGTCTGTTGAGAAGAAAGTATTTGTGAACAGTTCAAGTTCACTTTCTGATGAAGAATCTAAAATCTTTTCGAAATCAAACAAAGAGTTCTTTGAGAAGAAGGCTTCACAGTCTCAGTCCGAAGGCACAAGTCGAGTAGTTGACACTCGAACATGCTTCAAATGTAATCAAGTTGGACATATTGCACGAAAGTGTACCAACTTGAAGCCTAAGACTGAAGTTGTTAAGATTCAAAAGAAGAAAGTTGATGGGAAAGGAAAAGCTCCATTGGTTGTTGAGAAAAAGGTTTTGAAAAATGAAAATATCAAAGTCAAAACTGAACCTATTAAGAATATGGTAACTAAAAATGACAAGTTTCACAAACGGGTTGCGTCAGCTCAACAAACATGGAAGCCGAAAGTTGTTGAAAAGAAAGCAAGTGTTCCAAAACCAAAGGTTTCTGAGACTGAAAAACAATCGTCTTCTACCACACCGGTAAAGATGAATGTTCCTTTGGATTATTATGTGAAACTTGAGAAAGAAATGCAAAAATCTGAGAAGAAAGATGTTCAAAAGAAAGACCAATCATCTGGTCAACCTCAAAAAGATGAGTTTTTTCTATATAAAAAGGTTGAGGTTGGGTCTGAAGAAAGCCTAAAAGTGAATGACAAAAATTTTCCGCCACTTTACACTACAAAATCTCACATCAAAGTTGAGTTACCTGAGTCAAAACAGGCTTGGGTAGCATCCAAATCTAACTAAAGTATTTGTGGTTTGTGCAGGAGCTTCCGGGATCCGTTTCAAGATAGATTATGGATAGTGGGGCTTCTCGGCACATGACAGGGAAGACAACGTTGCTGTACGATGTTAGAAATTTCAATGGAGGATATGTGGGTTTCGCAGGAAATCAAGGTGGTAGGATTATTGGTGAAGGAACGTTATCCAATGGGATTGTGACGTTTGAAAGAGTTAATTACATTGATGAGCTGGAGAATAATCTGCTGAGTATCTCGCAGATTTGTGACAGGATGTATACCACTCACTTCACTGACAAAGAATGTTTGATCTTGAAGCCAGGATTTGTTATCCCTGAAGAATGGATTATCATGAGGGCACCAAGATTCAATGATCTATACGTGTTGGACATGAGCGTAGCTACTACAACCACGGGTCAGGCTCATTGTTTTGTGTCTAGAGCAACGGAGAAAGAATCAAGATTGTGGCACCAGAAGATGGGTCATATACATCTTAGAAAAATGAATCACCTGGTGCATAACGATTTAGTTTTGGGTGTTCATGTGAAGGTTTTCATCTGGTAGGGGAGTGCATTAGCTGTGTCAAAGGCAAGCAGAAGAAAAAGTCACACCCTAAAAAGCAAGTCAATTCAGTCTCAAGACCTCTGGAGAGACTTCACATGGATTTGTTTGTTCCTGTGAATGTCAAAAGTATTACAGGAGATATCTACTGTCTTGTGGTTACTGATGATTATTCCAGATTTTCATGGGTATCGTTTTTGAAGTCGAAAGATGAAACATATGACAGTTTGATGGCGTTGTTCAAGAAAATTGAAAATCTATATCAAAGGCTTATCAAAAGAATCAGAAGTGATAATGGTACTGAATTCAAGAACAACAAGATGGAAGAATTTTGTGATGAAAGAGGTATATTGCATGAGTTTAGTGCTCCGTACACTCCGCAGCAGAATGGAGTCGCAGAACGCAAAAACAGGACACTAATCGAAACGGCTAGAACTATGCTTACTGATTCAAAGCTTCCGATAAATTTTTGGGCAGAAGCTGTTTCCGCCGCATGCTACACGCTCAATAGAGTTCTCACTGTCAAGAAATTCAACAAAACATGCTTTGAGTTGATCAATAACCGCAAACCTAATCTGAAGTATCTTGAACCGTTCGGGTCACCCTGTACTGTTCTAGAGCCTTTTGGAAAGTTTGGTCTGAAGAGTGTTGAGGGAGTATTCATTGGTTATGCAAGTCCTCTACGACGTGTCTTCGTTCCAAGTGAAAAGCGGATTATTGAAGCTCCAAATGTTGAATGTCAAGGTAATACAATGCCGCCGCAGAATCCTTGAGATTCATGGCGATATCATTACGACACTTTGTGGGATTCGTTTGACATGATAGAAGAACCAGAAGAAGAAGAAGATTTCTTTGACGAGTTGGATATTCTGAGGGAGTACGAGTCTTCACAGGAAATGTTTCCAGCTGAGTATTCAAAGCGACCACGACAAACTTTGAATGATGATGAAGTCGGTCCAAGCAATGCTGGTGAACATGATGGTGTTCAACAAAATGAAGTTGCTCATGATAATTCAGACGGAACAGAATGATAATCAAGAATCTGAGAATATGCCGATATTTGATCATGGTGATTCAGATTCTGAGGGGGAGCAAATTCAGAGTTCAAGTCAAACAGATCCTATCAGTGAACAAGGTGCAAATCAAAATGTTACTAATCTGGAAGGTGATGTAGATGTTCCGAGCGAAGTAATGCCAAGAACTCTTTCATACCATCCAGAGGAGTTGATCATTGGAGAGTTGCAATCAAGCGTTCGCACGAGACGTCAAATTGACCAAGTCCTTACATGTTTTTATTCTACAGTAGCACCTTTACAAACTGAATTTTCATTGAGTTGTTTTATTTCACAGATCGAACCGCGAACTTACAAAGAGGCGCTTACTGAAGATTCTTGGGTCAATGCGATGCAAGAAGAGTTGAGTCAGTTTGAAAAGTTGGGAGTGTGGAGGTTAGTGGATTTGCCTGATGGTCACAGGAAGATCAACACAAAATGGGTGTTTAAGTGTAAGAGAGATGACAGAGGAGTTGTTGTGTGAAACAAAGCTCGACTCGTTATCCAGGGCTTTAGTCAACAGGAGGGAATTGATTTTACTGAAGTGTATGCTCCTGTAGCGCGACTAGAGGCAATCAGAATTTTCCTGGCATTTGCATCTTGGAAAACTTCAAAGTATATCAGCTAGATGTGAAATCGGCGTTTCTTTATGGGAAGGTCAAAGAGGAGGTATATGTCGGACAGCCACCGGGCTTTACCGATCCAATCCACAAAAACAAGGTCTACTTGCTGGACAAAGCGCTGTATGGTTTACACCAGGCCCCGAGAGCTTGGTACGAGACTTTGTCTCAACACCTACTAGCCAACAGCTTTATTCGTGGAAAAGTGGATGCCACTCTCTTCACCAAAGAGGTCGACGGACATCTTCTGATAGTTCAAATATACGTGGACGACATAATATTTGGGTCAACAAATGAGAATTTGTGCAAAGATTTCGAACAAGTAATGAAGCAAAAATTCGAAATGTCATCAATGGGGGAGATGAAATTCTTTTTGGGTCTACAAGTTGATCAACTACCTGAGGGAATTTTCATTCACCAGACGAAGTACGTTCATGATATTCTAGAGAAATTTGGGATGTCAGGTTCTACTCAGCGTCAACCCCGTTAGCAACAAATCATGGGATTCACCCAGATCTTACCGGGGACAGGGCAGATGAGACGTTTTATCGTTCCATGATCGGTTCATTGATGTACTTAACTGCTTCGAGACCCGATATCATGTATCCAACGTGCCTCGCAGCAAGATTTCAATCTAACCCGAGAGCTTCGCATATGGTTATTGTGAAGAGGATATTACGCTACCTGAAAGGAACTCCATCATTAGGGTTGTGGTATCCTAGAAAAGGTGACTTTACGCTCGAAGGGTATTCC
Organism: Helianthus annuus; assembly: GCF_002127325.2. Taxonomy (NCBI): domain Eukaryota; kingdom Viridiplantae; phylum Streptophyta; class Magnoliopsida; order Asterales; family Asteraceae; genus Helianthus; species Helianthus annuus. Next base: position 88,023,284 of record NC_035435.2, read on the forward strand.
GACTCAGATTTCGGATGCTGCAAAGTCAATGCAAAATCAACAACAGCAGGATGCCAGTTCTTTGGACCTCGTCTGGTCACCTGGCATTGTAAGAAGCAAACTTCTGTGGTGCTATCCACATGTGAAGCGGAGTACGTATCTGCTAGCAGTTGCTGCTCTCAGATCTTGTGGATACAGCAACAGATGCGCGACTACGGTTTGCAGTTTCTTAACACACCTCTCTTTGTTGATAATGAGGCCGCTATAAATATAACAAAAAATCCAGTACATCACGCTAAAACTAAACATATAGAAATTCGACATCACTTCATCCGAGATTGCTTCGAGAAGAAGTTGATACGAATTGAGAAAATCCACACTGACAAACAGAAAGCTGATTTACATACCAAAGCTTTTGATAAAACACGTTTTAAATATCTTTTAAAACTGAACGGTATGATGCTTTTCTCGGTGTCGGATGGAATTATTGGCGTTGATGAAGGTACTGTTGTAGATGACGATGAGAAACAATCTGCAATGGTTTGTCGATTTTTTACTTGTTTTGGTATTTAGGGGGAGTATAGATATATTTTCAGAAAATACAAAAACAGTAAAAAATTCAAGAATACAAAAACATGAGAAAATTTCAAAATCTAAAAACAATAGAAAACTGAAAAAGAGCTTGTGTAAAAAGGGAAAATGATAGTACATCGGTTAGACAGTTACGGTACGCTAAAGATTTGTAAAGTTTAAAAGCGTTAAACAGTCTCTCTGATGATGTGTCGATAGGTTTTTACACATTTAGTAGATTTGTTCGGGATATAAACATAAAATTCAAACTTGCTTATTTCGTGGGGAACACTACTTGGATATATAGGTTACCCCTGAAATCTTGTTTGAAAGGTCCCTCTTTCTGAAATATTAGGTCTTTATACTCAGTGATATCTGGGGTATTATTCCGGGACTTCTGCTGAATGGAAGTTCTGACCTAGTCCCCGAATAATACTTTTCGCATTGCTTGAAACGTAGCACCACCCTCAGCATAAAAAACGATGAAACATTGCAAAATGATAATCGTGTGCTGTTGAAACAAAAGATCCTCTAAAGGGGACACACCTAAAGTCGAACCGTCATCTCTTTCTTGAACGAAAGTTCTGACCTGAGCTCTCACAGTTTCGCATCTAACCCTTTACAGATATCATCTGTGGTATACTTACCCGTAAGACTAAATATTGGGATCTGGATATGGGAGTATATTCAAGAGGTGGGACACATGAATGAGTTTAAGTTCTTAAAACACCTAATTCGTATCCTTAGCAGATTGAAAATTGTGTGAAAATTTAAGAGGATCAGCATATCGACAATCTACGTGAATTGTTTAATTCTGAGTATGAAATTAAAGCTTAACGGTGCTAGTGACTTGTCTGATAGCTGATATGATTCCCTAACACGCTCACCAAAAATATGTTTGTAAATAGTTTATTTTCATTACATTCTGCATTTAAGTTTCTGTATTTCATTTCTAGTTTAGAAACTTTATTAAAAATTCAAAAAGATTTTATTTCTGCTTTATTTTCCGACAAACCAAAGTGGAAAGTTGATCGTTAGATTCTCGAAGTTGAAGCAGATGCAGGAAGTTTCTGGACTGGAGGGTGAGGAGAGCTTATCTTGATAAAAATTTGATTGTTGAAAAGTAAAAAACAAGTTCATTAACTTGATACTTGTTATTTTCAGAAAATGTTTGAAAATTCTTGAACAAAAATCAGTTTGTTTTGTCACAGATCAACCAAGGTCATTAAGTTGGACTTGGTAGACTAATTGAGTAATCAGGGTCATTAACTTGGACCTGAATACTTAAGTGGATTTCTAAAACTGATGAAAAGTTGAATATTTTTGTTACTTTGTATATATTGTAATGTTTTATGTTTGAAGAAAACAGGAAACATGTTACAACATCCCCATGGCAACAAAATGTTAAAGTTTGAGCCAGATTACGACCCTAGATCCCAGTTTATCGAGAGGGGGAGTCTGTGAAAGGGGGAGTCAGAATTCTGGACCAACACTAAAAAGGGAGCTTGGAGTTTGAAGATTAAAGATTGAAGTTTGAAAAGAGCTTTTACAATGAGAAGACAATTTGGAAAGAGACAAAGACTGAAGACTTGACGCCGAAGACTTCGTCAACATCCAAGGGGGAGTCTGTTGGTGCATCTAGTGTCTGTTAACTACGTCTATATCGAGTCTTATGTCTAGATAGGAAAGAACAGTGCACAGAAATCAAGAAAATGTATTTAGTGGGTGATTCCGCTTGAAATGACAATAGGTCATTTCCAAGCGAAATTAGTTAATTAGATATTTCGCTTGAACCAGCATGGTGATTCCGCTTGAATCCATCTGGAGCGAAATCAGAGGTTCCGCTTGAACCTATTTCAAGCGGAATCAGGCTATCTATAAATAGGTGTTGGCTGTGTTCATTTGGAGCGGAATTAGAGAGCTGTTTCTGAGCCGAGGTGCTGTCCGTTTGTCATTTGACTATGTAAAAGCTCAGGATTTCAGTAATAGAAAAGAGATTGAAAAGGAACAAGCTGTTTGACATTGTTTACATTGATTCCGCCTTTGTAAATGATGATGAACTACTCAACTTGACTGTTTAGGGTCACCGGATCGATCCAACAAACTGGGTCGGGGGCCGTGACATTCATTGTCAGAGAATTCTATTGGTTTGCAGGCTAAAAATTCTTTAAAAGAACAACAGTATGGAACGGTTCTTCTTCTTTTAGGAATTGGATCTTGGATAATAGGTCCATTGTCATTATTCACACTGTGACTAGGTTCAGTGTGTTGACGTTTACTGCCATTTGCAGATTTATCTGCTTCTTTAACAGTCTTGATAATATATGGCATGGCATCTATAATTCCTTGTGCCACTATATGTTGAATGACACTATTATCTATTTGGTTTCCGTTATTTTCATTATTCTGGTTTTCTTGATTTACTTCGTTGTCCATCTGAATTGTAGACATTTATTAGGTATTAATTATCACAGAACAGAATTGAATACAAATATTTATACACAATCACATGAACAAGTTGGTCAAAATCGTCGATCATTGCGACACGTACTCTTTTTCATATATATATATATATATATATACATCTATTACAAATTACAACTAAAAATTAAAAATACTATGCATCCATACTTATATATATATATATATATATATATATATATATATATATATATATATATATATATATATATATATATATATATATATATATATATATATTTGTTTATAGGGAATATTTCACAGAATAGAACCAAGTTTCAAAAGTGTTCTAATTAGGTCACTGGTATTGTTTTTGTCCCAATTAGATAACTTAACATTCAAATTGAGTCATGTCCTTATATCCATGTGTCAAGAAAAAAATGGAGCATAAGATGCTAGGGTCGAATTATTTGAATATATGAATTTATATTTATTAAAAATAAAAACCTTTTAATTGCATTAAAAATTAAAAAAAAAACAAGTTACAATCCACGTTATCACTAGACGTTAGCATCAAATAAAAGAGAAAAAAGAAACAAAAATCCACATCACCACGGTTACCTATGAAATTGATGAAAAAACCCTTAATTTTAATGAAGAATGAATGTTGAGTGACCTGATTGGAACACTTTTGAAACTTGAGTGACCTAATTGGAACACTTTTAAAACTTGGTTACTATTCTACAAAGTTACCCCTTGTTTATAATACAAAATTACACGTATATATAGTTATGTATCCAGTCATGTATGTCACGCACAACCTGTTTCCACATAAGTTTCTCTCCTACTAATTCATCACCTAATGAGCGAAGTTCCTCCAAATTTTCCTGGCTCATAGGTGGCATGGGTGCTGGTACAGGACCAGGGTATCGAGGGATAGGTTGACCGTAAGGGCATGGGTTTCTTATTACGCTCCGTGTCCACCATTTGCTACTCCAAAAAGGGGTCTAAAGGGTTAAGGTCAGTGTACTGGGCTATGGGGTTTTGTGGGGGAATCCTGGGAATCTCATAAGGGTCTACATCACGAAATGGATCTTCTTGGTCAGGTTCTTGCATCTGTTGGTCTGGGAATAAAGGTAACAATGGCGGTTCGGCTACTTGGTTTTGGTCGTTGTCTACGGCTGTAGTGGCTAACATGTGGAAATTGGCCAACTGTCTATCTAATTCTTCTTCCCAAGGTGGCCTACTGGTTACTTCGTGGATTTGTGCATCCACCTCCTTATTGGCTACGGCTATTGCTCTCTGTTGCTGCAACTTTTTCATTCTTTTTCTCCTTTCATGAGCTCCTCTATTAAACCAACCTCTTTTCTTAGTAGTAAAAGCTTCCTCCGATTGTGCCTTAAAAATAAATATTCCTTCTTCGGTATCGGCTGAATATCCTGAGGGATCAGGCTGGGATGAGGTTCCTTCATTTTTCGGTGAACTATCTAAATGACGATAAGCGTCCGATGTTCCTTGATCACTCATATTGTAAACTAACAAATAGTCAAATAACACATAACATATAATCACATAATTTATTTCCTAACACAGAATTTGAAATTCCAGTGTCAGCAGAACACTTCGTTGGCTTAAATCAGTGGTTGTAGCTCTGATACCACCTTCTGTCGCAACTGACCCCTACCCGGGAGCGGGCGGCCGCGAGCTACTCAGAGCGGGTGGTATCGGTGTTTATTAATTTGGCAGCGGAATACAGCAGGACCGTAGTTAGGAAATATTGTATCAAAGTAAAACACCACATTTTATAATTAATAATATATTGGGATAAACTCAAGTTTCCGTTACAAACATGTTTGTAGGGATAAACCCTATCTATTGAAAACAAAATGTCTTGTTTATTTAGGTAACTTTTTATAGCCACTATTCCAAGTCTTCAGTGCTCTCCAGCTGACTTCTATTAGGCTTTCATATTACGTTACCTGAAACGCGTTTTAAAACATTTTGTCAGCAAGAAATACTGGTGAGTGAATCCCAGTTTAATCAAAACAGGTTTTATCTTTTTACAACATCGAGGGCGATCTTGCAATTACATTTGTTTATATTTCTACTTTAATTATCACCCACGGTACTGTCAACCCGACTTATGGTAATGTTACTACTCACAGTGTAGTAACAAATTTTGTATACGAAACCCCAACATACTGACGATAATTGTAGAATACAAATACTCAATCACTGTTAAATATAGTTTAAAATAATTGAGGTTTTGTAAAAACAATTTATAAAAAGAAGGATTAACTCACATTGCAAGTTTAGATAATACTAAGGCTCCCTGAGAATCTCTTGATTATTATCTATTAAATCAAATAATGCACACGTGTTAGTACAACAACCCAATTTAATTTAACCGTACAACTCGAGACAGAATTCCAATGACTGAGTCGGGCAGGGCCGACATGCATTACGGAATCCTAAATCAATGGGGTGTACACACGAGATAGAATTCCAATGACTGAGTCGGGCAGAGCCGACATGCATTACGAAATCCTAAATCGATCGTGTAGGGTAATAGCAGGGTTATAGTACTTACAACGAGGCAGAGCTTTGCTATATAGTGGGTATTATGCTCGGGTATAGTAATAGCCTACAAAAGTTGAGAGAGAATTAAAAGTTTTGAACGAATAGAAATGAATTCGTCGACTGCTGTTTATAGGCTCGGATTAAGGCGGCTCGCGCCCCGCGAAGAAGGCAAGGCAAGCCTTCGCGGCCCGCGAGGAACCATGTGTCAACTATAGGTTTGACCAATCATCGTTGTAGCCCCGGTGAGTCATGTGCCACGTGGCACTATGACTTGTCCGACAATCAAAGGTAGTCGCGGCCCGTGACAGCCTAAGCTGAAGGAAGTCGCACCCCGCGAGTGACCACTGGATTTTGTTTTTGTTGATTTTTACAAGTGTAGGGCTATTCCGGGTCCGGTTTTCACGTACAGGGTATATTCTAGGACATTTCGGGTGCCCAAAATATTTTTAGGAGGGTTGTTATAGGTGAGTTGGTGGCTTGACTGGTACAATTACAAATTGAAATTAAAGAAGGCAAACCTGAGTGACATTTGTGTGTCAGAGCAGCAAACAGATCCAATACGAAGAAACCCTAGCCAAAAACGTTTGAAAATCAAAATCAAATGATAATGAGAACATATATATCAACAAGATTAGAATGATAAATTCACTATCTTTAATCAGAACTATTGTTAATCTAACCTAGATTCGAATTGATGGAATGAAGATCATAGAATATTAGTAAAGAGGCGACAGAGAGAGAAGGAGGAGAATGAGAGAAACCCTAGAATGTGAGGGAAAAAAAATGAGAGAAACACGGGAGCGTGTATTCAATTTGCCGCTCAAAGGGAGAATTGGAGAAACAATTAGATGCCACGTGTCAAGTACATGTGTAATAACATGCCATGTGGATTACGCTTGTTTTGTTTTATTAGAAGTTATAGATTATAGACTAGGGTATTATCCATAAATAGTCACGGGTCCAGATATTTAACAGTATATATATTTTTTAAAATAAGTAATACGTGAATAATAAGGTATATTAATTAAACATTAACAATGTCTTTGATAACCCTTTTAGAAGACGTGTGATTTGAAAACGCGTACCATTACATAAACCATTATGCTGATCGATGTTTCTCAAAAGTTTTATTGGAACACCCAACTTTAAAACTAGTCTATAGTTTGGTAATCCAGAAATTTTCATACTGTTTAACACATCAGCATATAAATCTTGATTGAATATCGACCATCGGTAGATAAGGGTGTTGAACTATTGTTGAATTTCTGAGTAGCTGAACAAAAGATTGGATAAGAAAGTTCTTCAATATTGACTTCGAAATTCACTAAGAACAACTATATTAAATAACATGTAAGTATAACAAAATGGGTTATTACATGATTTAAAAAAATATTGAACATGCCCAGAAGGAACACAAAATGGATTCAGAAAAATAAAACCACATGAGGTTTAGGAGTTGAGCTAAACCTTATGCAGAACACAAATAATCAAAATAGATCGATGAAAAACTTTGGTGAGATTATTCGTGTAATATAAATGAAGATGGTAATTAACCAATTTTAGGAGGTAATTTAGACCAATCAACATAATAACCAGGATATTCTAAATTTACAAAAAAGAAAAACAATTTTAAACAAAATTTCATTTTCAATACTATGATGAGAATTAATTATATGCTTATCTAAACACCATTAAAATTAATAAATGAAGTAAATATCAATTTATCTTTATCATACTTATTTCTATTGTTGAAAGTCTAAAAACAAAGAAATAAAACTAAATCAAACAATAGAATCACAATGATTTAAAATAAATAATACATCTTAGAAACAATTTAAGAAAGATATGAATGAAAAGTGCTATTAATAACGTGATTTAAACAAACAATATATAAATTTTTGGAATCATAAAAGCCGCAACATCAGGTACGTGAATTAAACAAATAATATATAAATTTTTGGAATCATAAAAGCCGCAACTTCAGGTAGAATCCACATCGTCTTTTTCATCACTAATCTGGTGCTTGGTTAAAGAGCAAGATAAAGAGGAATCGGTGTGACTTGTGAGAGACTATATAAATATCTTGTTTAAGAGATTCAGGTTTATGTTCCTGTAAATACATAAACAAAAGGTTAGATTGTTATGATCGAAATACAAGTTAGTATAAAAATAACATTTTAATATAATGATATATAGGATATTCTTTGAAATGTTATAATTATATGTCAAATCTTAAACTTATTTTTAAGGTCACAAAAATAGATTCATAATCAAATTTATGGGTAATTCCATACACTCCATCTAAATGTTTCAAATTATAGTCGGTAACATCAATCTTAAAAGCAAAAAGTTTTCCAAATAATGAGTTTAGTTAATCTGAAGATGTAACGGTATCACCCTCCTGTAAACATTGTAATAAACTGTTAAATATCATAATTTTAAATTAATATTATTAAAGTAAAAAATAAAAAGTGAATGTTTTAAAAAATGCATACAACCAATGTGTTATCTTCTAGCAACTGCTTGGAGATTTTTTAATAATCTGAGAAGCCTGATCAATGACATAAGATAAATAATATTGAATCACTTGTGTCCTCAACTTGAATCTTGATCTTAAACCTAGGTAGAGGCTCAACAACACGTTCATGACAATTCTTATTAAAGCACACGTATTAATCAAAGTACCTAAGAACAACACGTTCATTACAATTCTTATTAAAGCATACGTATTCATCAAAGTACCTAAAAACAACAAAACCATATGATGCAAAGACTTCAAATGTATCCAATTCTACCTCAAGTGTACATGTAGGGCACCACATAGTGCCAACCAAAATCTTTTAATGGCTTTATCAGTACGCAACACAATCATAGGTTTTGATTATAATAATCAGAAACAATTATGTTAAGTTTATTTATAAATAGATTGAATTAAAATTAAAAGAAATAATGTTACCTCCATTATCTCCTAAACATCGCCAATGTTACTAAAAGCAATACTGATAGGAAAATGACATTGATCTGTACGCGGTCTGTAGACATAATAATTTGTGCACATACATATTTAAATACAATATAACATAATCTGTCAAATATATAAGGATTTTACATAATGATTCTTATTTAAGATTAAATTAGATTGAACTGAAAAACCATATATTATAATATGTCAAATTAGCAAAATGTAAATAAATTCACTAATCACCAAAAGATCACAAGATACTCTAGACAGTAACTAATCAAAATCTTAAACAAGTTCAATAATCTATAAAACATATTTAAATTTATCATCACAGTTTACAAACAATTTCCATAAATGTAAACCCTTTGAGACAGTTCATCGAACATCTTGCTTGCTTGCATAGTGATAATGATCATATTTGCAATTCCAATCTCATTTGTGTACATGGATTTTCAACTTGAAGCAGACTTTTATAACTTACAGAACAAACTACATAAAAACAAATGCATCACACCCATCAATTGCATGATTTGAATTTTGTAATATGTGAGACAAAAAGAACAAATTAAATTTCAATTCGATGAATATACCATAATTTAATGGCGTCACCGAAGGCCGCAATAGATCGCGAGCAAGCAAAAATGAGGAATTGCTTTGTAATCGTGGTGATTGGTGAATGTCACCAAACAAACGAATGAAAGAAACACACGTTGTTCAGTTGAACGTCACCAAACAAACGAACGAAAGAAACACACGTTGTTCAATTTAAACGAACAAAAGAAACTCATGCAGGTGAGTGGCGGGTGGTGGTGGTCGGCGGCAGGTGAGGGCGGAAGGTGGTGGCAGGTATGAGAGAGAGAGAGATAAGAGTGAGAGTGTGTTGAGTTTTGTTTTTTATTTATTAATTTTTATTTTTTACACAATTGTCCCTTGATATAAGTTATGTTACATAATAGTCACTGGGAGGTGAAATGACAAGAACACCCTCATCTGCCTTGCACATGACCATACTTAACAAAAAAAATAGTTGGGTTAGGCTCAAAGGGCATATCGTGTAATATTTTGATTCGTCAAGGACAAAACTCGTCAAGTTTTGCACTAAAGGACATTGCCTGCAAAATGGTGTAAATGTAAAGGATAAAACTTGTATTTACTCTTAAAATTAAATGTTTGTTACCTGTGGTTTATATTTTTCTTACTCGGATACTCCCCTAATTGAATGGACATTAACTTTTCTGGTTAAGTGTACTTGAAATTACTAAACTACCCTTATAATAAAAAACTAAATACATTAAATCAATATCAGATGGGACCTACCTATCATCATCACCACATAACATCCTCAAAATCAAAAACCACATTTTTGTTTGAATCACCATTTTCAATTAAATTTCCCCGACCTACACCACACCATCATGTTTGAATCAACTTCACAAAATTTTGTTTTTATGGAATCGAGATTCATAGCAAGTTTATCCCAATAAAAAACAGGGTGCAAATAAAGATATCAATCCAAATTTGAGGAAATTATGGAAAACCACAACAGAGGCAGTATGGAGTAAATTATAGACTGTCATTGGCCTTGATTGTAGCGCTGCAATAGTTGGCCACTACGAGCAACCATGCACACCATATCTTTCCATTATATTCCAACGATCATCTTCAAATGAACAACATGAGACACAACAAGCAAGAAAGAAGAAGATCTAAGGAGATGTAATTGAGGATTTACGAAGGATGGAGGATCAAATTCAAGAGACCTCTGTTTGAACCCATCGCCCCCGCCGCCGTTGGTAGCCCGATCTAAGGTCACGACATCAGCTTTTCGAGGTATTTTACGTCATCTTGACACGATGAACAAAACCCCTATGATTCTGTTTGTTATCGGTGATCACAGAACACAAATTTATAAATTGAATTTAAGGCTATTCTAGAGTTTATGATTGTAGCTGAAGAAACACCAAACTAAGCTGGTGATTAGTTTGTGGTTTGTGCCTCGACAAATAAGGTTAATCTTCTTTATCTCATCCAAGCTGTGATGGTGATGATCCTGCAAAACACTGAACACACCATTAAGCTCGTTACGAGGAGGGGAATAGGGGGTTCTCCTCGTAACTACCCTCTGGCTAAAGAATAAGTATATGCTTTGAGGATAAAAGTGTGTGATTAAGAGTGAGAGAATAAGGAAGCGATCCCCTTAAACCTATAGGTGAAGCTCACTAATTATAGCCGGAGTGGTTTGGGAAGAAGATGTGCTGATGGGCCTTGGGCCTGTAGTCGACAACAAGGAATATCCGTTTTGTCCCCTCTGCCACGACCGTTGGTGCTTTTGGGTGAGAGGGAAGCTAGCGCACGCTGAATGGATCCACATTGCCTGACCGTTGTCTTTGTTATCTGGTCTGTCATCAGCTGCTAAGTGGAGATCATGGAGCGGTTTTCGGCGCATGCTGATTGGTGCCACGAATGCCTCCTTGTGTACCCTTTTGTCTCCTGGTTGTTAATCATTGAGCATGATCAGATACAACTTATGGACGCTCATTGGTCCACTGCTCTGCCACTTGTACCTATGGTAGTTGTCCTAGGATTACCTGCACTTCCTTCCTCCGCGCGACCATCGGGGATATCCCGTGTAGCCAGCGCAAGGTCCAGGAAGCAAGGGTTTTCATCCAAGGAGCCAAGTGTGAAATCTGGTCCTGTGTTGGCCCTGACCTCGCGCGCGACCTAGGTTGCTCCTGATTAGCCGGCGGAAGGTTGGGAAAGCTACCAAATTAGTCTGATAAGAGTATGGTCTCGCGCCTGACCTAATTAGTCGACGTAGGATTTGGGACCATACCCCTTTAATAGCAGAGGTAAAAGTGACAGGGCTAGTGGTTTGGATTTCGATTGGGAGCTTCGAAGAAAGGAGGGAATATGGTGGGAAGTTGTGGTGGTGGTGTGGCAGAGGTAGTGGCAGGCAGTGATGACCAGAAACAGTCGTCGGTGAAGTGGTTGTAGTGCTTCAATCAGAGAGAAAGATATACATTTTTTCTATTTTTTATTTATTTGTGTAAGTGGGTCCCACTTAATTTCATAAAATGTTTTAGTTATTGAATTTTAATAAATAAGGGTAGTTTGGTCATTTCACATCAACTTAACTTAACTGAGCAAACTAACAAACATCCACTCAGGGGATTATCCGAGTAACAAATAATGAAACCACAAGAAACAAACATGTTGTTTTAAACGGTAGGGACTAAAGTTGAAAAAATAGCAAAACCACAGAGACCATCCAAACAATTAACTCTTTAAATCTTTAATATAATATTTTCATTACAAAATAAGATGATAATAAGAGTTAATTGCCGGGATAGTCCCCGTGGTTTGTCGTTTTTTCACATTTAGTCCCCAACTTTTTAAAATAGTATGTTTCATCGCTGTGGTTTGCTCACTTATTACTCGGGTAGTCCCTATACTAGATGGGTGTTAATTTGTTCAGTTAAATTAATTTGAAATGACCAAATTACCCTTTCTTATTAAAACATTAAAAACCCACAAATAAATCATTTAAATATGATACATGCCCCACCATTATACTTAAAATTAAAAAAAAAATCCCCCCACCTACCATGTTCTTCTCTGGTGATCTTTAACACCGGTCACCACCAACACTAGTTTTTTCCGGCCACCGCACATTGACGACGACTAGGTGGATTCGTCGGTGGACTAACAACAACAGCAGCAACATATCCAATTCTACTAACAACATCAGCAACATATCTGTTGTACGGATCCACCGGTGGACTCCTGCTTCGGTCGACGGAGACTCACCTACCATTTTGCAGTGATAGCTTCCGCCGGACCTCACCTACCATTTTGTTCCAGTGCTTAACATTTCAAGAAAGACCTCCAACTATATATCTTCAAATATGAACTTATCAATATTTCTCTTCATCTGTTGTTGTGATTGAGAATCGCGTGCGCATCTCTCCTTTCATTTTTCGTTTTTATGCGTTTAAAGTAGGGGTGTGGTCGCCGGCAAGGTGGAGTGGTGTGGTCGCCAGCAAGGTGCAATGACCGGAAAACGTGATGGTGGTTGCCGGGTTAAAGATCACCGGAGAAATATGGGTGGGTGTGGAATTTTTTTTTAATTTTAAATATATATTTGTGGGGCCTTGAAGAAGTATGGTCCCAATTCCATGCACACATGGCAGGGACCACACCACCTTCCTCATCCTACATGGCGCCTACATCAACAAACAAATCCAGAAGCTTCTAGAAGCTTCTGGAAGACGTCAAGGTGACATCAAAGATGCTCCTCCAGACAAAAAGGACAACACGTGTGACCACTAATTGGACGCCATGTAGACCTGCGACATAACCTAGGGGCAGACCGACAACTGCGGTACGAATTCTCCTACATGGATGAATGACGGCGCGCCACGTGGACCACTATCCTGACCACAGCAGAGGAGACCAAGAGGATATTCCCCTTGGTCGACAGTTGGCGCCCGGTAGCAGCTGGCAACGTCTCTCCTCCCTCCTTCACCCTCCGGCTATAAATAGGACCCTTCATCATTCAGGTTAAACATTCTGTTCTCCTCACTTTTCACCTATAACATACACTATTTCTTCCTCAGGGCAGTACTTATTCTCACGCCGGAGCCCGGTTAAGTGGGAAACCCCCATATTCCCCTCTTAACGAACTAACGGTGTTGCTGTTTTGCAGGACCTCAGTCTTAAGCGAGTAGAGAAGGAGATTGAACCCACATGAGAGACAAACCAGCTAATTAACCTCCGGTGTTAACCAGTGTTTCATCATTGGCGCCACCGTGGGGCTCGAACCCACGGCCACAAGGTTAAGAGCCTTGTGATCTACCAACTGAGCTAGACGGGCGCTTACGAGGTGGCTTAGCCATTGGTTCCTCAGCCTTCTTTCCCTCAGACTTATATATCTTTTTCTTCTTCCTGGTCTCTAACTGTTCAGCAGTGTCAACCGGAGCATCAACATCGTCACCAGTAGGCTCATTCACAGGCTCGTTTATAGTCCCTTGTGGTGGACCTGCACGCGGGGAACGAGGGATTAGACCTTCATGTGATCTATCAGAACCCTCACTCGAAAGGACAATAACCTCCTCCCGAGTAGGACTAAGAACATCGTCAAGATCATCCCCACCATCTTCACCTAAAATGGTGTTAGCATAAGCATCAAAGCTCTCACTAGTAGGATGCAAGAATCTGTCACGTATCTGGTCCAACCACAAAGGCCCCCCTTCAGCTATTGTTGCCACAACCATAGCACCACCGGCCTTAGGATCAAGACAATTCATCAAACTATATTGTCACACCCCGACCACGTAAAACAACAAGACGTGACGGAAACGTCAGGGAGTGTTGTAACAGAATCATTGTTTCACAACCATTGATCAAAAATTTTGTTTTATTGAATCATTGAACTCATCGTTTTATTACAAATCAAGTAAATACAAATATTGTCTTTCAAATTTTAAAGTCGCTAAGGCACGAGTCCATCCTATGTATAGCATATATCAACAATCATCACAAAGCAGCACCTGAAACATGTGTAAAAATAGGTATGTCAGCATAAAAATGTCTGTGAGATACATAGGTTTTATTGTAATTAGGATTCATGACTTATAAGTTTAAAGAAAAAGTGTTTAAGAAAAGTTAGTCATGATCCTTGTAAAATGCTTTTGTTTTGTAAATCATATAAAAATCGATAAGAAAACAGTTGATATAAAAGAAAGATGTATAAATAAATAATTAGGTAAAAATGAGTTTGTATATATGTATATATATATTGTTGAAAAACAATATTTTGAGAAAAAGATTCATAGTATATTTGAAAATATACCTTGGATTTAAGAAAGTCGAATAAGTAATATTTTAAAATATATTTCAGTTCCAAAATAGTCAAACAGATAGTATATTAAATATACTTTAGTTGTCAAAATAATAGTTTTCAGTAGTATATCAAAAGTATACTTTGGATTTAAAATAACATATTAAACTATGTTTTGGTTTCATAAATAACATATCAAAATATGCTTTGGATTTGATAAATAACATATTAAACTATGTTTTGGTTTTGTAAATAACATATCAAAATATGCTTTGGATTTGATAAATAACATATTAAACTATGTTTTGGTTATTAACAAAATATATGTTGGTTTTGTACAATACCACACATGAGAGTATATCAGACTATACTTTTGGGAGTATATCAAAATATACAATAAAAGTGTGATTTAAGAATTCATTCAGACCTAGTGCATCAAACTACACCTTTGAGACTATAGGAATACCACGAAGGCAATCCCTATTTGGATGGAGAAATAAGTTGGTTTCAGACATTCCATGACAACAGGAATGGGGTGTCAAATCCTATAGCGCTATATCATACTACCAACCGGTCTGGTGAACAAAATAAGTACTATTCCAACAATTTATTTTATAATTTTTGAAAAATCAGTGTTTAAACCATAGATAATCATTCAGTTTGTCAAAAGATAAGTATTAACATGTATAATCAATTATACTTTGAAATCATGAAAATAACAGATAGATACACATGCTTCACCCCAAAACAGTTGAAAACAGTAAAAAAGGGGACTATGTACTCACTTGAGAATGCTTAGAACTCTTGAACAACAACCAAGCAAAGCTAGAGGATTCACGGAAATCAAACGACACCTAATATTGGTAACTACATAAATTAACCAGACCTATAACGGAATATCGGATAGGATGAGGTCTCGTAAACCAAATGAGTGTGAGAACTCATATGATATGGTTTAACAAGGCCTACATACTAAAAGGAAACCTAACCTAAGTGCTTATGACCCATTGTGACCCGTTTAGGTAGCTTGCGCTACTTTAACGCGTCGCTCGCGTAAAACGCGTTCGGACCGTCTAACTAGTCCTACGACAAGTATTATATGCCCTAATCATACTTAATTATGTTGCATAATTAGTTAAATGACAAAAGTTTGGGTTACATATGCTTAAATATCAATTATGCATGAAAAGGGTATTTTGGTAATTTTCCTAAGGCATATAAACTACCTATCATACAACTACTTAAACGAAGTGACCATAAGGTATAACCTCGAAAGGTTATTCCCTATACAACTATGGTCACCTAATGTGTTTGGTCGGATCCTAAAGCTCGACCAAACGGGTCGGGTTCGAAGTATAAGCGATTGATTAGATCGCTTACCTTACGACCCTATATAAGCACTAAACCTAAAGTGATGAGCTAAACATG
This sequence comes from Helianthus annuus, assembly GCF_002127325.2. Taxonomy (NCBI): domain Eukaryota; kingdom Viridiplantae; phylum Streptophyta; class Magnoliopsida; order Asterales; family Asteraceae; genus Helianthus; species Helianthus annuus. The sequence continues at coordinate 88,039,063 of NC_035435.2, forward strand.
TTAAAACATGTTTAACAAATTTAGAAAACAGGTTTGATATCAAAAAAAACGGTTTTGATACCTAAAAGTAGTTTGATTACAAAATACGCAAGAATACGCATTTTGGCCGAAACTACGACTCGTCACTATACCTAGATAACGTGGTAATCAGTAGGTATAGTCACTAGGGACTATAACCATCGTGATTACGCTCACGTTATGAAGTTCAAATGAACTTCGCATTGACCATGGACTGGTCAAAGCTGAAAGTCAAACAGAGTTTGACTTTTAAGCTAGAAAGCGATAAAAGAACGAAAGAGGACTTACAAAGGGTCCAAATAGATTTGGTTCCAAGTATTCTCAGGTAGGTACTGAATAATCACAACCACTTAGAGAAATCTCAGACCAAATGTGCAGAAAATGGGTGAAGAGCATGGCCTTATATAGTTTTCGCAAAACCGTTAAGATCATTTCTTGGTAAGGAGGGAAAGATCTTGGCCATACACTTGTTGGGGAGTGATTGGGGGACTTGTTCTCCACACAAACCAGCCCATAGCATTGAAAACCATAGACCAAAACCATCAAAATCGAGCTAAATGACCAGATTCAATGTTTCTGTCTGATGGGCTCTCGCGGGCGGCGTAAGAAATAAGCTGGGCTTACGCGGGCCGCCTAAGCAAGTTTGGTAGAATTACATATTTAGTCCCTGCAGCCCAGAAACTTGTATTTTGATGCATTTTTGGCACGTTTAATCCCCGTTAACCTCATTTCAAGGCTCTAAAATGATGTTAAAGTATAGGGACTCAAAACATGCTCAAAAACATTTCGGATGTCAGTTTGTTTGGTCGTACGGTTGCGTTATTCGGTTAATTACGACGGGAGTCATAACGAACGCAAAAACGATCCAAATTAAGCGACGAATGAAATTTTATCATGCTAATCACTAAAATAAAATATTTTACTGATGACATAAAGTTTTGAATGTCCGGATGTATTCAGAACGTAAGATATGCGCGGAAATGCAAACTTATGCACTTTTTGACGCTTTTAGTCCCTGAATGACCAAAAAGTTTATTTTAGCATACCGAACCCCTCAAAGCCTATTTATAAGCTATGTAAAGGATATTTAGGGTATGTTTAACATATGATCAAGTTCCGGAATGTTCGTTACAGTACAATTCGGCATACTTTCGCAGTTTGTCGAAATTAGTCCCTGTAAGCGAATAAACTTGATTTCGCCACACCAAACCTTCCAAAACTTATTTCTAAGTTATGTAAAGGTTATTTAAGGTATGTTAAGCCTCTTTCACTATTCCAGAGTGTTTGTTGCGTTAAACTGGTTATATTTACGAATCAGTGCGCGTATAACCTTCCAGAAAGCGATTTAAAGCTTGAAATCGAACAAGAATTGATATGTGCAAACGATACACATATTTATACAAATCCCAAGTATGAAATAAAATATTTCATTGGTTTGGTGTTTGTTTGATGGTTGAAGTGACAAAGGTGTCACAGTCTCCCCTACTTTAGGAAATTTCGTCCCGAAATTTAATTTTAGAGGAAACTTGTGAAGACAACTGTGACGGTTTCGCTTTCAAATAAATCCATTGAACCCTAAGTAAAACTCTGGGCCATGTTAGGATTCTTAGCGAAATTTTCAACCCTCAAAGTGAAGTCCTTGTAGTAACAAAACATGGAGTTTCGAACTACGGACAGAAGAACGTTTCTTATGAAGACTTATCATAGGAAACTTGGTGTGTGTTTGAAATCAGAATTGGAGAGTGTAAGAAATAATGACATTGGTCAAGGTCCATGACTTCTAGTAACTTAAATAATGCTACGTTCGCAATGTAATAAGGAACACTTATATATAGGAAGTACCAGCGGCGTATCCACCATGCCCTTTCTACATTGTTCCCGTATCGTTATTCTTGTCACTATAGGTCTTAACACATGACAAAACTTGCTGTGGTTTCTGTGCACTGAATTCCATAATTATGTATGCATCCATAATTACGTAATTCCTTGCACAGTCCACACAGTTCATTTCATAATGTGTAGGGGAAAAAATCAATTGAATAATCATGAAGCGATTTGACTAGACCACCAAAGGATCTTTTTAGTTAGATCAACGAATGTAACACCCCGAAAATATTAATGTTACATTTTTAAACTAAATATTAGTAGTAATTTAAGATAAAAGGCTAGGAAAGATAACCTAGTTAGTAAAAATCTTAACACAATATGACAAAGTTTAATAAAAAAAAACCCTTGTTCTATAGTCCATGTATAATTGAGGGACCAAAATTGTCAATTCAGGAACTTAAATTATTATTAGTAAAAATAATACACTAAACACACACCTAAGTGTGTGTTTAATCGATCAAGAACGCAGGAACAAAGGGGATTCCCCTCAAACCCTAAAGTTCACAAAATCTATCAATTGAAGGTGCAAATCGAGTCCGAATTGAAATCTGAATATAGATTTGTGATCACCTTGACTAAGGGATCGTAAGGTATGTAAAATTTCATGATTTGGTTCTACCTTAGATTTTAGATAAAATCATGAGGTTCAAATCTGATCATGCATGATGTTTGTTTTAATTGAAATAGTGTATAAGGATGAACCCTAGAAGATTTCTTGTTGAAATTTGGTTTAATTCTTGTAAAGTTCATGATCACCATTAGAGGTGATATGTGGGTTTTTGTAGAAAGTATGAAACATTAGGATTTTGATGTGTCCTAGAGTAATTCAAGCTTTATGAACAAGATTCAGAAATTATTGATGTAAAAATTTAGCAAGATTGCTTAATTTGATGTTTGCTATGGCTAAATCATGAATGTTAAACTTAGTCACAAATTGTAAGAAATTATGCACACAAGATGCTTGATAAAATGCCTAAAAGACATTGATCGACACAAATGTGGTGTTGGTTAAGTAACAAGCTTAATCATGAGCCGAATGGTTCTAATGATAAATTGGCTTGTATGTTTTAGGCAACACGAGCGAGGCGTCGGGAAGTCAAGCCGGTGCGGACGCTCGCCAAAAGGGAAAGCTCTAAGGTACGTGGTTAACGCTACTATAATGTTGATGATCTAGTTTTCATTTTAATGGTTTACTAGTTATGAATAATAGAGAGTCGCGATGGTTTGGTTGCTTGAAATGAGGGACCTCATAATGGCAAACCAAATAAGTTATAGTGGTGGGTACAAACCGGGTAACGGGAGTACCTCATCCGTAGTCCATAAACCCGTGTGTCGGGTAATGGGAAGAATATTATTGTCACGCAAACCGGTAATGGGAGCGTGTGGGTAGAAGTAAGGGATCCTAAACGGATCATAATTGTTGTAAAGGAATACCCCGTGCTGTGCTTTGATGACCTTAAAGTGCAGGAAATTGGTATAAACGGGTCAAAACAGCAAATAGGAAGGATATGCAGAGACTACCGTAAATTACGGTATCACCGTAATTTACGGTAGAGAGTAAACCTTTACGGTGGTTCTCTACTGATTTACGGTAGAACCTTAAACGTCCAGCTCTCACCGTAAATTACGGTGACCACCGTAATTTACGGTGGAGTCCGGCTAGAAATGTCAAGTTTTGTTTAATTTCATATTTTGAATCCGATTTAAACGCACACTTAATTATGTGAAATTTGAGGGATTCTAACCTTGGTATTTTGTTAAATTTCCAGATTTCAAGTAAGTCAATCAAGCGGATGGTGATCAACTCAAGACTTATGAACCGAACACTTTCAAGAAGATGATCTTCACTTTTGTTTTAGGAGTTCATTTTGTGAAAACTTTTGTAATGAAAGAATTACTTATGTGTCCTTTAAGTTTAGTGGTAGTTTCCAACACATATGTACTAAATGTATTAAATGACTATGATCTTTCTTATCTAGTCAGTTTAAATAGTGGGCAATATATTTAGAGTGTTACAAGTTGGTATTCAGAGCTAAGGTTAAAGAGAATTGTGTTCGGTTCAAGGCTTGATCAACATCCGGTAAGAATTTACTTAAAGCAAATTAAACTTAAAAAGATTAAAAAGGGTAACGATTTATTGTGTATGGGAGGAGTATAGTGATATACTCGAACCCGGGAAGTACACTTAGTATAGATGATAAGGCAAAGTTATATACTTGGCCCGAAAATAAGTACGAAGTCTCATGTAAGAGCATGAGAGCGATTGAACAAGATTATTTAACGGATCATTTTAACATTTCAGTAAGAAGATGTCGGGAGGTGCTAGTAACAATGTTCTATCCCTCACTACCGACGAGTTGAAAGAGAAGATTGTCGAGGAAGTTGGTAGGGCCATCGAAGTTAGTCTACCAAGATTTGTGGAAAGAATGCAAAACACCTTACTTTCGACTATGGAAGAAAGAATTGGTGAACTAAGAGAAGATCTTACCAGTGATAGGGGCAAGGCTAAGGAAAAGAAAGGTTGTTCTTACAACAAGTTTATGGCGTGCAAGCCCCCGGTTTTCAATGGAGAGGTAGATCCAATTGCTTGTCAAAGGTGGATAAGCGATATTGAAGGTGTTTTCGAACGTACGCATTGTGATGAAAGTGACTTCGTGGCGTATGGAACTGGCCAACTTAGAGGCCAAGCCAAGGATTGGTGGGACAACCTCAGAAACGAAAGGGGTGTTGAAACAATAAGGGCGATGACTTGGGAAGCTTTCAAAGTACCATTCCTCAAACATCACAGCCCCAAGGCGGTGATAAATAAGATAAAGGAAGAATTCATGCAATTGAGGCAAAAGGGTGAAACCGTTGATAAGATTACGGGGATGTTCATGGATAAGCTCAAGTTTTGTGATGACTTGGTCAAAACTGAAGAACAGAAAATTTATTATTATCACACCATGCTTAGGGCTGAATATAGGGAGTTCATGACTCCCTCACATTATGAAAGCCTCACCGATATAATCAATGCGGCGCGGGAACGCGAGATTGAACTGAAAAGGCAAGTTGAAAGAGGTGAAAGGAGGGCCTTGGATGAAAACCCGAGTCCCACAAAGAAGCCGAAGGTAGCTGAATCTTCGAAGAAAGGAAGTGCAAAAGGAGGATCTCCGAGTTGCAAAACATGTGGACGCACTCATAAAGGTGAATGCTATTTCAAGAACAAACCTTGCGTGGCATGTGGCAAGATAGGGCATGGGGTTGCAAATTGCCCCGACAAAGTAACGGTGTGCTATAAATGTTACCAACCGGGTCATAAAAAGTCAGAATGTCCGGAATTGGTGGGAAAGAAAGAGAGTACCGACTCTAGGGATGAGACCCCAAAAGCTAAGGCAAGGTCGTTCCAAATCACTGCTGCTGAAGCAAAAATGGAACCTGACATGGTTACAGGTATATTTACTATAAATTCGATCCTTGCACGTGTTTTATTTGATACAGGTGCGAATAAGTCTTTTGTTTCACATAGATTTATTCAAAACCCCATGTTTACATTAACAAAATTACCTATGCCAATGGAAGTAGAAGTAGGTAATAACAAAAGTTTTCTTGTTTGTGATGTATGTCGGGAATGCAAATTGAATATCGATGGCGAGGAATACTCCATTGATTTAATACCCATGTCCATGGGTGAATTTCAAGTGGTCGTTGGAATGGATTGGCTATCCCGCTACCATGCTAAGGTGATATGCTTACGTAAGGAGATACACCTAACGTCTCCGAGCGGAAGGCGTGTCATCATCTATGGGGAGAAGGCTTGTAATCCCATGATATGCTCGATGATAGAAGCCCGCAAGTTTATACTACACGGGTGTAAGGCATATCTAACCTATATACGTGACGTCGAAAAAGAAACGCCAAGAATTGAAGACGTACCTGTGGTGCGCGAATTTAAAGATGTCTTTCCCGAAGATCTTCCGGGAATGCCACCCGAGCGCGAAATAGAGTTCGGGATTGAACTGACCCCAGGTGCTAAACCGGTTGCTAAGGCACCGTATAGATTGGCACCTTCAGAACTGCAAGAGTTAATGTCTCAGTTGCAAGATTTACTAGAGAAGGGATTCATCTGGCCTAGCGTGTCTCCTTGGGGAGCTCCCGTGCTATTTGTAAAGAAGAAGGACGGGAGCATGCGGATGTGTATTGATTACCGGGAGTTAAACAAACTCACGGTAAAGAATCGATACCCACTTCCGAGAATTGACGACTTATTCGATCAATTACAAGGCGCTACCTGGTTTTCAAAAATCGATTTGAGATCGGGTTACCACCAATTGAGGGTAAAAGAAAATGATGTACCAAAAACGGCATTCCGGACGCGATACGGCCATTTCGAATTTCTCGTGATGTCTTTCGGATTAACGAATGCGCCCGCGGCTTTCATGGACCTCATGAACCGGGTTTGCAAACCGATGCTTGATAGATCGGTGATTGTTTTTATAGACGACATCCTCGTTTATTCAAGAAACGAGGCGGAGCACGCTAACCATTTACGAGAAGTATTGGAGGTATTAAGGCGGGAAAGATTATATGCTAAATTCTCAAAATGCGCCTTCTGGTTACGAGAGGTGCAATTCCTAGGGCACGTCATCAGTGCCGAGGGAATATTGGTGGATCCGTCGAAGGTGGAAGCGGTGTCAAAATGGAGCCCTCCAAAGAATCCATCCGAAATTAGAAGTTTCTTGGGGTTGGCAAGTTACCATCGGAGATTCATTCAGGATTTCTCCAAAATTGCAACGCCATTGACCAAATTAACCCGCAAGAATGAGAAGTTCGTTTGGGGAAGCGATCAAGAAAAGGCGTTTCAGACGTTGAAGGAAAAATTAACATGTGCACCGGTGTTGACTTTACCGGATGGTACGGAGGATATGGTAGTGTACTCGGACGCATCGCACCTAGGCCTTGGGTGCGTACTAATGCAAAGGGGAAGGGTGATCGCCTATGCCTCTAGACAACTTAAGCCGCATGAAACAAAGTACCCAACTCATGATCTTGAGTTGGCAGCCGTGGTCTTTGCCTTGAAAATCTGGAGGCATTACTTGTATGGTGTGAAAAGTACTATTTTCACTGACCATAAGAGTTTGAAGTACTTTTTTGATCAAAAAGAGCTAAATATGAGGCAGAGACGCTGGTTGGAAGTGGTGAAAGACTACGACTGCGAGATCCACTACCACCCCGGAAAGGCTAATGTGGTGGCGGATGCCCTTAGCCGAAAGGACGAATGCGCTCCAATACGAGTACGATCTATGTAGTTGGTAGTAACTTCAGGTTTGCTCGAGCGAATCCGAGAAGCCCAAACCGAAGCGTTAAAGAAAGAAAATTGGAAGAAAGAACGCATAAAAGGGATGGTAAAAGACCTTACGGAAGGAAGTAATGGGATGAAATGCCGGAATGATCGGATTTGGGTCCCAAACACATGTGGTGTTAAGAGTCTTCTGCTTGACGAGGCACATAAGTCTCGCTATTCGATCCATCCCGGGGCAACTAAGATGTATAGGGACTTAAAGCAAAACTATTGGTGGCCGGGGATGAAAAGAGATGTGGCTAAATACGTGGAGAAGTGTTTGACTTGTTTACAAGTCAAAGCGGAGCACCAAAAACCCTACGGCAAGTTGCAACCATTAGATATTCCGGTTTGGAAGTGGGAACAAATTACAATGGACCTGCTAACCAAGCTGCCCAGAACTAGCCGTGGTTTCGATGCCATTTGGGTAGTTGTGGATAGACTAACCAAAAGTGCCCATTTCATCCCTATCCGAGAAACTTATACGTCAGAGAAGATGTCAGAAGTGTACACTAATGAGATAATAGCACGCCACGGAGTGCCGGTATCCATCGTGTCTGATAGGGATACCCGGTTCACTTCAAATTTTTGGTACGATTTCCAAAAACAAATGGGAACTAAATTGTTTATTAGCACCGCGTACCATCCTCAAACAGATGGTCAAAGTGAAAGAACAATTCAAACATTGGGGGATATGTTACGGGCGTGCATAATTGATTTCGGGGGTAGTTGGGATATTCACCTACCGTTGGTTGAATTCTCATATAATAACAGTTACCACGCAAGCATCGGTATGGCTCCGTATGAAATGCTATACGGAAGGAAGTGTCAAACTCCGGTATGTTGGGGTGAGGTTGGCCCGCGTGAACTTGAACATAAAGATATAATCGGACTCACGAATCAAAAGATCGACATAGTCCGAACTCACCTAAGGGCGGCTCAAAATCGACAGAAGGCGTATGCGGACAAACGGAGAAAACCGATTGAGTTCCAAGTTGGTGATAAGGTTATGTTGAAGGTATCACCGTGGAAAGGAATAATCCGGTTTAGAAAAAAGGGGAAAGTTAAGCCCAAGGTTTATCGGGCCCTTCAGAATCACCGAGCGAGTCGGTAGGGTGGCTTACCGTCTCGAATTGCCCCCAGAGTTGAGTGGGATACATAGCACGTTCCATGTATCACAGCTCCGGAAATGTCTAGCTGATGAAACCGCGTATATTCACTATGACGACATCGAGGTGGATAATAGTCTCAACTACGCGGTGAGACCAATTGCTATTCTAGACCGTAAGGTGAAAAGCTTAAGGAACAAGATGGTCTATCAAGTAAAGGTCAAATGGGAACACCGAAAAAGATCAGACACCACTTGGGAGTCTGAAGAGGAAATGAAACGACTATACCCTACACTTTTCGGTACGTATAAGAAACTTCTGTTATATACATAAACAGGTTTCGGGGACGAAACCCTCTTTAAGGGGGGTGGACTTGTAACACCCCGAAAATATTAATGTTACATTTTTAAACTAAATACTAGTAGTAAGTTAAGATAAAAGGCTAGGAAAGATAACCTAGTTAGTAAAAATCTTAACACAATATGACAAAGTTTAATAAAAAAAAACCCTTGTTCTATAGTCCATGTATAATTGAGGGACCAAAATTGTCAATTCAGGAACTTAAATTATTATTAGTAAAAATAATACAAACACACACCTAAGTGTGTGTTTAATCGATCAAGAACGCAGGAACAAAGGGGATTCCCCTCAAACCCTAAAGTTCACAAAATCTATCAATTGAAGGTGCAAATCGAGTCCGAATTGAAATCTGAATATAGATTTGTGATCACCTTGACTAAGGGATCGTAAGGTATGTAAAATTTCATGATTTGGTTCTACCTTAGATTTTAGATAAAATCATGAGGTTCAAATCTGATCATGCATGATGTTTGTTTTAATTGAAATAGTGTATAAGGATGAACCCTAGAAGATTTCTTGTTGAAATTTGGTTTAATTCTTGTAAAGTTCATGATCACCATTAGAGGTGATATGTGGGTTTTTGTAGAAAGTATGAAACATTAGGATTTTGATGTGTCCTAGAGTAATTCAAGCTTTATGAACAAGATTCAGAAATTATTGATGTAAAAATTTAGCAAGATTGCTTAATTTGATGTTTGCTATGGCTAAATCATGAATGTTAAACTTAGTCACAAATTGTAAGAAATTATGCACACAAGATGCTTGATAAAATGCCTAAAAGACATTGATCGACACAAATGTGGTGTTGGTTAAGTAACAAGCTTAATCATGAGCCGAATGGTTCTAATGATAAATTGGCTTGTATGTTTTAGGCAACACGAGCGAGGCGTCGGGAAGTCAAGCCGGTGCGGACGCTCGCCAAAAGGGAAAGCTCTAAGGTACGTGGTTAACGCTACTATAATGTTGATGATCTAGTTTTCATTTTAACGGTTTACTAGTTATGAATAATAGAGAGTCGCGATGGTTTGGTTGCTTGAAATGAGGGACCTCATAATGGCAAACCAAATAAGTTATAGTGGTGGGTACAAACCGGGTAACGGGAGTACCTCATCCGTAGTCCATAAACCCGTGTGTCGGGTAATGGGAAGAATATTATTGTCACGCAAACCGGTAATGGGAGCGTGTGGGTAGAAGTAAGGGATCCTAAACGGATCATAATTGTTGTAAAGGAATACCCCGTGCTGTGCTTTGATGACCTTAAAGTGCAGGAAATTGGTATAAACGGGTCAAAACAGCAAATAGGAAGGATATGCAGAGACTACCGTAAATTACGGTATCACCGTAATTTACGGTAGAGAGTAAACCTTTACGGTGGTTCTCTACTGATTTACGGTAGAACCTTAAACGTCCAGCTCTCACCGTAAATTACGGTGACCACCGTAATTTACGGTGGAGTCCGGCTAGAAATGTCAAGTTTTGTTTAATTTCATATTTTGAATCCGATTTAAACGCACACTTAATTGTGTGAAATTTGAGGGATTCTAACCTTGGTATTTTGTTAAATTTCCAGATTTCAAGTAAGTCAATCAAGCGGATGGTGATCAACTCAGGACTTATGAACCGAACACTTTCAAGAAGATGATCTTCACTTTTGTTTTAGGAGTTCATTTTGTGAAAACTTTTGTAATGAAAGAATTACTTATGTGTCCTTTAAGTTTAGTGGTAGTTTTCAAACACATATGTACTAAATGTTTTAAATGACTATGATCTTTCTTATCTAGTCGGTTTAAATAGTGGGCAATATATTTAGAGTGTTACAACGAACAATCTTTTTAATTAGATCAACACATGATCTTCTTAACTAGACCGTCGTACGATCTCCTTAAATAGACCACTTAAAGGGATCTTATCAATTATATCATCACATGATATTCCTAACCAGATTTTCAAATCAATCTGTTTAACTAGACCACTCAAGGGGTCCAATATTTGAATAGTACTTTAAAACCCAAGGGACTTTAACTACAACGTAGAAGTCCGTTAAGGATTCAAGATAGTACCTTTAGATATCCTACTATGAATCCCTCATATGAGATATGGAAGATTCTACGAGGATTTGGATGGATCACATAAAAACACAAAACACATAAGTACATAATCACATAATTAATTAACTTGTTCTTTACTTTGTTATCTTTGGTCACGGGTATTTAAAGCACACCAGGAATCCAATCTGTGGATTTCATTTGGCACTTTAAACATAAGAATCTAACTATGAAGATAGGAAGATCTTAATAGGAATTCGGATTTATCCTTATTGACTCGTAATATACGTATTAAGGCATACGAATAATTCAATTAAGGGCTCCGATTTGAGCGATATTTATCCATAAGGATCTAATTATGAGGATAGAAAGATCCTATTTTGGATTTTGGAATTTGTGTAACGAAAGGTGTTTCGAAACCTTGCATTAAACGTGCTTAAGTCGATACACAAGGTAGAAAGTTCATGAGGTTGAGGTACTAGATATGCCAAGGCGACATATGAAGCAGAATTTGAAGGTTGAGCAGCAGCAGGATATGTAATAGCTTTGCTTTGGATTGCAAAGCGGCACATGTTGATCAAATGTCCCCATCGTCCACTGTGGGTACATTTGAAACAGGGTATCTGATTCGGATGGTGACGGTTACATAGATTGCACCAAGAAGCGGTTTCCTTGCATGGCTTTATCCCTGAGGTGGGTCATGGTGATAGCTAAATCAATGGCCTTCTGGAGTACGACGCCTAATTGTTGGGCAACTGCAGCACCTAGTTCGGACATTGTTGTTGCGATGAAGAGGCATCATGAAGAAAAATGGAAGACATGGGAGGAAACAAGGGAAATGAAAATAGAATGATAAAGCATAAAATTGCGATCATTTGTTTGTTACCTAAGGCAAACAAATGAGACGGTGACTAATCAAAGTAAATAGGTCAATATAATGTATCGCGAAGACATGCTCGCCTATATGTGCAAACGATACACATATTTATACAAATCCCAAGTATGAAATAAAATATTTCATTGGTTTGGTGTTTATTTGATGGTTGAAGTGACACAGGTGTCACATATACCCTGCTGTAAAATACAACAACATGAAGATACACATGGCAAAATTAGGGAAGAACATAAAATAAATTATCAACAGTAATACCTTTCCCTTAGTAGCCATAGATAGGGACACCCCTAGGGTTCTGGGGTGCCCACAACATGCTCATCCCAACCGCCATCAGTGCCCACTCTTCAAGTTGAGCAATAGAAGTAACCTTCCGGGTCAACACCTTGTACCACTCTTGCTCAGCAAAATTTATGGACACATTCACATGAGGAACCCCTTCACTCTCCTCACGGTAGTGCATATCAATGGGAATGACCCCACGCTGACTGTAGAAAATCTTCTGCTTCCAATCATGTAGACTCTTTGGTGGGTTGGTACTGCAAGGGCTAACTCCACCGGTTCGGGAATTGAAAGAATAGAAACCACCAGTATAACTCACGAAATAAAACACATTAAACATCTCAAAAGTTGGTTCAATACGATTGGCCCTACATATGAACTCAAAGTGAGTAATCCGGGGTAACCCTAGAGCGTTTATCTGCGAATGTGTCGCCCATAATTTGCCAACACCTCTCCGGTGAACTTCGTCATGGGAAGACGAAAGTTACCTTCCCGGAAGTAAGCAGCATATAACGCTATGTACCCCGGTGGAGCATCCAAAGCGGTAGAATGAGGGGTCGGAAACTGAGCACCCCACTCTGATCGAAAACCCATATCGCGAACAAGATTGTGGAATTCTTCCTCCTTCCAGTTTATTTCCGCACGATCCGGACCAGGACGATTCCGGGGCTTGTATTTCCTTTTCCTCGAGGGATTCGCTCCAGTAGACATGATTATGGAAGGAAATACTTGGAGAGAAAAAGGAGAGATATGGAGAAGAAGATGAGAGAAAAAAGGTGAGTTTGAATTTTGAAAGTGAAGAAAAGGTGGAACCGCCAACTATTTATACCCACCGCATTTAATGCGATGGGTAGTGGACTATCAGGAAGACAGAAAGACAGCCAATAGAGAGATGACACGTCGGATGAGTGAGAAACCGTCGCCTCGATTCCAGGGCGCGTGGCCGCCACGCACCTGACATACGGCGAAAAAGTAACTGACGGTTCTGAAAAGCAACTGTTCACCTCGGAAAAGACAGCCACCTCAGACGGCACATCAGATGTGACAGTTGTCCTCATCCAAATAAAAGAAGCTTCCCTTAGAAGAAACCGCCAAAAAGTAAGGTTGCCATCAGCCGCCATGCGCCATTTTGGCTCAACTTTCCAAGGTTGTCACCATGCGCTGTGCACCCTTTTGGCTCAACTTTGCAAGGTCGCCATCATGCGCCATGCGCCATTTTGGCTCAACTTTCCAAGGTTGTCACCACGCGCCGTGCACCCTTTTGGCTCAACTTTGCAAGGTAGCCACCATGCGCCATGCGCCATTTTGGCTAAACTTTGCAAGGTTGCCATCATGCGCCATGCACCATTTTGGCTCAACTTGCCAAGGTTGTCACCATGCGTCGTGCACCCTTTTGGCCCAATTTTGCAAAATTGCCACCATGCGCCATGCGCCATTTTGGCTCAACTTTGCAAGGTTGTCACCATGCGCCGTGCATCCGTTTGGCTCAACTTTGCAAGGTTGCCACAATGCGTCGTGCACCCTTCTGGCTCAACTTTGTAAAGCCATCGTCATGAGCCTTACAAAGGCAAACAACAAAGACTACTAAGTCAAGAATCCCTCCTAGACGATCAACTCAACTAAAAGGCACAGTGGACTGGGGGGACTTGAAGAGGTATGGTCCCAATTCCATGCACACATGGCAGGGACGACACCACCTTTCTCATCCTACATGGCGCCTACATCAACAAACAAATCCAGAAGCTTCAGCTTCTAGAAGCTTCTGGAAGATGTCAAGGTGACACCAAAGATGCTCCTCCAGATAAAAAGGACAACACGTGTCACCACTAATTGGACGCCATGTAGACCTGCTGTAAAACCCCGTGTTACGAAAGTCAAAGTCAAGATTGAAGTCAAAGGAAGAAAGATTGCTAACTACGATCTGTCACTCCTTGCTCAACTCCTGTTTTGACTTCTTTGACTTGTAGATAATCTATTTATTTTATTGCATTAGTTGTATTATGTGGAGTACATGTTAATAATCGAGGTTTAATCGCTATTTATCGCATGTTTATCGCTTTATCGCTTATCGCATCGCAATCGCGCTCGCACATTGAATTATAGATTCTGAATATTGTTTTACGTGTGTGTGTTACTTATATGTTACTTGTGCGTGTTTACTTTATGTTTTGTGGTGATTAATCGAAACGCAATCGCAACTCTATCGCATCGCACTTGAAATGCAAACGCTAAACGCCAGTTAATTATGATGATTGTATGTTAGATATAGTGAGTGATGGATAGGTTATTTATTATTTAATACTAGTGTATCGAAATCTCACTCGAAACGCATCGCAACGCCCAACAGGCGAATCGAAATGACGAAACTCAACACGCCGGACACCAGGATCGAGTGGCTGCCTGATCAAGTGGCCATCCGATCGGACAGCCATCCGATCGGTGACCTACCCGATCCATGTGCCCTTTCCCTTTTTAGCAACCTATAAAAACCCTCACTTGTTACATCACTTGATGTGACAGCTCTCTCACTCGACCAGCCCGCTCAAGCACTCATTTCTCTCGATTGCTCGCGATTCTTGTAAGTTTTCAACCTAAATCTTGTACTTCTATGATCTACACACACTTCTTCATCATTTTCTCTTTTGAATCTCAACTTTTAACCGTGAAATCAGTGGATTTGAGGTGTTCTAGGATGATGTCATCATGGAGTTCTTATGAACTTCAAGCTTTGGCCTCATTCCACCAAGAACAACTTAGATCTGAAGGTTTATTCGGTTCGGTTTATTTGGTTTTCAAAATTTTGTACCCCAAACCAAAAACCAAACCAAACCAAATAAGGAATATGCAAACCGATCCAAACCAAACCAAATTCAATTCGGTTTGGTTTCGGTTAGAAACCAAATAAACCAAATCTAACCAAATCGTACCTAAGTACTTTTTTTTCCTAATTTATATTTATGTTCCAACTTCCGAGCATCGCAGCTAAACCCGAGTTTCTATACTCAAGGTCTGAAGTTCAATTATTTTAGAAATGAGTGAGTTTGAGTTGGGCTTTTAGATTTACATTTGGTATTTTGGACTGCATAAAAAATAACTATTTTGGGTTAACAAATTGTATATGATTTATAAAATATTATTATTTTTATTTAATAATTAATTAAGTTAAATGGTTTATTTGGTTATCAAAATAAACCGAATAAACCAAATAAAATAAAATGTGGATCCATAAACGGAACCAAAAACCATATTCACAATTCGGTTTCGGTTAGAAATCAAACCAAAAACTGAATTCATTATTCGGATCGGTTTATTTGGTTAGGTTACGGTTCGGTTTACGGTTTTTATTTGGTTACGGTTTTTTCTGAACACCCCTATCTATTGTGATGCCTCGAACCTTAGTCTTGGTTGTGTTCTTATGCAACGAGACAAGGTTATCGCTTACGCATCTCGTCAGCTCAAGATCCACGAGAAGATTTGGCGACACTACCTTTATGGTACTAAGTGTACGGTCTTCACCAACCATAGGAGCCTACAACACATCTTCAGCCAAAAAGAGCTTAATATGCGTCAACGTCGATGGGTAGAACTTCTCAACGATTATGACTGTGAGATTCGTTACCATCCTGGCAAAGCAAATGCCGTTGCCGATGTGACGTGTGCGCGTATAAACATATTTTTACAATGAATTTTACACACGATTCGGTTTTAAATTTATAAAAATGATTTATACTTCAACAATAAAACACACACGAAAGGGCAAGTGTACTCCGTCATACATGTAGTAAAGTATTAGTAAGAACCAAGTGTCGATCCAAGGATGTGGGCGGAGAAATAATACTAAACCTTTGTCATTAAATTACCGGTAGAAAGATAAGTGAGTGATTTGTTTAAACTAAAAATAAGACTAAAACATAAATTGTCATAAACATAGTAGACTCCAAATAAGAAAATAAATATATAGCCTTGCTTTATGCACAACTAAAGCATGTGAACTAAGTCGGTTTTGTCACTTAAAGCACTTGGTCAATTCTCCATTTTCAAGACAATTAGTATCGCTTTCGGGAATCCTAACATGACAATTCTTTGGAAAGCTAAAACGATAAACACACTTTAACCACCTAAAATTGTTCTTTAACGCCCAATTGACAAGTGTCTATGAAAATTCCCTAAATAAAAGTTAGTCATCCGTTAAGAGTTTTCTAACTTCACTTAATCAAGGAAAGTGACACCGATAAACACAATGTAACCACCGAGACAAGCATAAACTAGATTAAATCACAACCAAGTTCATTTTACAAATCTTGCACATAAATTCATCAAGCTAGCAATTTTGGCCTAAACTACTAACTAAACTAACAATTTATGCCAAGAATTCATAACAACACCATTTAACCCGTTAAGGTCCTTACGTGAGGGAAAGCTTTCTTGATTAACAATAATTACCCCTTATTAAACCACTAACCATTTCTAGTATCATGGTGCACACATTTTAAACAAGTTAAACTAGTTAAACAAGTTCAAAGCCTACTAATACATGATTAATTATGCTTCTTTTTGCAAATATCTCAACTAACCACATACTAATCATCCAAGATAATTAACTATAATCAAGAAATCAACATCAATAAACAAGGTTGCAAACTAATCATTAAGGATTAACATAGAAAATGCTTCAAGTGTCATTACAAACATAATTAACATACTAATGGTTGTTATTAAGCAAGGGATACTAGTGTTTTTGCCCTTAGGCTTACAATAATACATAATCATCAACCAAAATGCTTGAATACTAGACAAAAACATGGAAAGATTCAAGAAATCAAACCATAAACAAGCACAAGATTCAGAATCCGGATAGTAACGGAGCTAATCGGCACAATGGGGCTTGAATCTGGGTGAAAGCAAGAGCCTCCGGAGCCCGTAAAATCGCCCGATGAGCTCCCAAAAGTCCAGAATGTCGAACAGAATGCTGTCTTCTGTTTTTTAATAACTTTTTCAGATCGCACGGTCATGCGATTAAAGTGCACGACCGTTCACTTTATGGTCCTGTTCACCATACAGTGTGACATCAACAAGTCTTGACCGGTCTTCGTTATGGCATGGGCGTTCCATTGGTTGCACGGTCGTTCATTTCCAAGATAAGATGGGCACGGGCAACCGCACAGGCTGTGCATTGCATGGTTGAGGCTGGTCATCGCATCCGCACGGGGTGCCACCAGACGCACGGTCGTGCGTCTCCGAGGAAGCCTTGCACTCCTGATCGCACTGGCTGTGCAACACCGAGCTGAGCCTTGATGTCGGATCCACACGGCAGTGCCATGAGTCGCACGACCGTGCAACTCGCCCAACTCAGTTTCTTCACAGAATCTTCACAGCTCTGCCATTTCGCCTGGAAAATCCTCGTTTTCATCATCTTCTTGCTTGGCACGCTGTTTTAGGCCTGTAAACAAAAGTAAACCCGATTAAGTATCTGATTCTTGGTTTTACGGCCAAAAACACGTAAAATGGGGATAAAATGGGGTGGGGGTGGGGGTGGGGGGGATAAAGTATGTGTAATTTGGTGAATATCAAACCTCCCCACACTTAAACCTTACTTGTCCTCAAGCAAGCTAAAATTAAAATGTAGTAAAAGATAGTTTCTAACGAGAACAAGTATTTACAAATTACCTACTAATAAACAAACATACGGTTAGCCGCTTTTTCGAAAGACAACATCAAATGATTCAAACCAAACAAGCACATGCAAATATATGTAGAGATAACCATAAAGCCGTGATTTCACTCCGATTGACTTAGCACGCTAATCTTCACACACCTCACAATGTTCACACACACTCGGTTATATTTGTGAAACATACATAAAATGTGCATGTGTAAACACTCAATGCCTAGACAATGAAACGTGTAATATCATAAGCTTGTCACAAGATCTTATCTCCACCAACTAATCATACGAAAAAGTGTAAATCAAGAGGTCTTTACGGGTTCTAACGAAAGGCTTGGGTGAAGGGTATAGAATGGGAATTTTAAAGTGACTAAATGGTTAAAACTCGGTAATCTCGTTTAACAAGTGTTATGGGTCATTTTCTGAGCATATATATCCTGACTAATATTCTGCTTTTGATTGTTTACTTGTGATCAGGATACCGGATCGGAATATTGGTAACATCCCGGTGCGATATCCTGGTATTAGCTAAATTAACCACGTGCAGGTTAGAAGCTGTGGGTCACTAACGGTCAAGTGGACCTCTTCTCCTTAAGACTTGGGCAAACCAGTTTTGTGAGAGATGTTGAACCCGAAAGACCAGGTCTACAACGTTCGAATGGGGAATATCCGTCGAATCCCGGTTTAATAGGGTAGTTTGTTAAATTTCTTTTACTATAAATAGATGGATCGGATCAAGTTAAGGCACTCACTTTTCATTCGCACAATTTACACTCTAGCTACTAGCAATCACTGCACACAAACACATGTACTCGAATTACCTTGTAACACCTAGTTGATCCGCATCACATCCTGCACTGTATCCTGATATTTCAAGCAATAGAAGAACAAGGCAGCTGCGATTGTCAGCTCCTGAGGTTTTGTGCTGGCGATCAAGATTGATCAAGGGCTTTCCTCGTATATCCGGTGTCACCCATTACCTTTTTT
This sequence comes from Helianthus annuus, assembly GCF_002127325.2. Taxonomy (NCBI): domain Eukaryota; kingdom Viridiplantae; phylum Streptophyta; class Magnoliopsida; order Asterales; family Asteraceae; genus Helianthus; species Helianthus annuus. Next base: position 88,057,628 of record NC_035435.2, read on the forward strand.
GCTCATTGTTTGATCATAGATACAGCTCCGTATCCTGAGCCGTATCCTCAAACTGTTTTTACAAATAACTTAATCAGCATATTTACAACACATATTTCTAGCACACTACCTCACTAAACTAATTTGATCATTAAATTGCTTCGGTAATTTTTGACCAAAACAACAAGCGTAAAACAACTAAACTATATATATACTAATGCCTTAAAAAGGCGACTTTTTTGATGTCGAGCTCATCAACGAGATTTCATCATTTTAGCATTTAAAATTGCTCGAATTTTGTTGACTTCACCCTATTTTAGGGTGTTTTATTTTCTGATTTTCTGTTGTTGTTGTTTTTCTTTTTTTTTTTTATATTCTAATGGCTTTGTACAATGAACAACTAATTACAAGGAATGCTAGTTAAACAATTTTTAACCGAGTTTTAGCACTAAAGGTTTAAAAATAAAAAGGCTAAATTTGGCTAAGTGGGTGAATTGGTGGGGTGAAAGAAAGAAAAATACGGGAAAGGCTCAACATGGTTAAGCCTAGTGGGTAATGTAGGGTTTAGGGAAACATAACACAAAGAAAAAGGCTAAAAACAAAGGGGTTTTCTAGGCGCCTCTATCACTTCTACACAATTTCACACGTTTATGGTCTTGAAAAGCATGCTAGTGACAAGTTCTAAACTACACGTGACATCCGACTCACTCCTACTCCGAAATGAACAAACATATAACAAATTTAAGGCTCAAATATGCTCACATAACGGAAGGAATGGGTAAAAGTGTGAAAATTATCATGCAAGCCATTCTTTGTTTGTCACGTTTTTTAGTTATCTTTTTCAAAATTTATTTGGCTTGTCGGATTTTTATCATATCTAAAGCTTTCTTAAAACAACAACTAACCAGTTTATTTATTAAAAATATATACAATAGCTTAATTTTCTTATATATAGGACAAACAAAGTCAAAATGTTAAACCCCCTCCCCACACTTGAACTTCACATTGTCCCCAATGCGAAACCCGAAATATAAAGAAAAAGGGGAATGACACTCCCCTGAAGATGATTGCATATGAAACGAGGCCCCAAAGCCGATTTTGTTGTGTCTTTCAGTCCAAGATATGCTTCCAAGATCTGTATGGATGTCACAAGGCAAAGCAAAAACAAAACAGCAAGCAAGACAATCTGATCGCAACACAAACCATAATCTAAATAAATTAAAAGAGAACTAAATATTCATACATAAACAAAGCAAATAAACCATAATGTCTGAAAAACAAAATACATAACCGCGGGTGTTTGCAATAAGAACCAAACTGAACACCCAAAATAAGCTACTAAGATATTACCACAACCACCAGCTCAGACCTCCACCACTACTCATCACCGGTACCTCCACCTGTGCCGGATGGGCCAGCCCCGCCATAGTCGTCGGGGTTCCCGAATGGGAACTGTGGGGGCTCGCCAAAGTAGTTGGGGAAGGCATTATGAAGACCCCCAATGATGTACGAAAAGCCAGCATGCACCTATTGGCGCATGAAATCCTGATTCGCCCGCATCGCATCCTGGTTGGCTCTCAGCTGCTCTTGATTAACCCTCAGCTGCTCTATATTGACCCACTGTTGCTCTTGGCTAATCTGCATCTGCTGGAATTGACTATAAAGCTCAGGATATGACGGGATGCCAGGAGGCCAATGCTGGTAATGCGGGGAGTGTGGTTGCTGTGGTGAGTGTGGTGGTGTGTGTGGTGGCTGCTGATGCTGCTCCTCCTCGTCATGCATAACCTCATCGTCATCATCCGCCGGCTCTGGTGGCAACGGGTCCCATACCTCGTTGTCCAATCCCTTTAACCTATCTCCATTGTCGGTTTCCGCGATAATCCCCATAGCCTTCAAAGAATGGATATCCACATATGTACCTTCAGTAACCAAAGTAAGACCTTTAACCACTTCGTCAGTCATAATACCCATGGCGTAGGCGATTTGGGTGACGTATTGACCACCATGGATCTGACTGCTAGCTGTTCTGCCTGAGGTATGCATGAAATATTCAGCCATTTGCGCGACGAGGTTGATATGGACCCCCTCCGCGAGCGCATACAAAAATATGATATCTGGTGTGGGACAGTTTACCAAACTGTCCATGCGCCCTGTGATGGTGTGGCTAAAGATGCGGTGCATAACCCTAAGTAAAGGGTCTCGCAATCTCGAAGCTTTGGCTACCCGCGGATCATAAACTGGGCCAACCGTAACCCGCGCCCAAAACTCACCTCGCTCGTCTTCGCTGGGGAAGGTGGATTGATTGGTGAAGAACTCGGAGTTCATATCTTCGCCAGTGTAAATACCGAGTCTTCGACCCAACCTCCCGACGGTCCAGTTGTGCCAATTTCCTCCCAACCTGAAATTGATGCGTTTCTTGTGGCGGAAGTCTAGATTTCTGCTCGCTTTTGGCTTCTCATATGAGTATGTAGCGAAGAACTCCAACGTGAGCTCCAGATAAATTGGCCGGTCAATGTTGACCAACCGCGAAAACGGAATTGTTAGCATATTTTCAAGCCGGCCGCGTTGGTTCAACTCCGTCATCACATCCCAATCCAATCTCCTAGGGATGCCGAATTGGTTCCGTCTTTGCCATAGCGCATTGAGTTTCGCAATGCAAAGATTGTCCCACGCGTTGTTTGGGTCGAATTGGAGAAAAGGATGGTCCATCTGCTTGAGGAATCAGTGTTAGAACAAGAGGAGCAGAAAAAATATCATCCGGAACAACCTAACACACTGTTATGAAGGTTCTGTCAAACTTATCTGGGCAAATCGCACGGCCGTGCGACCAGACGCACGGTCGTGCGTCACCGGGATCAGTGATGGTGGTTGGCATTTGTCGGAACTGCACAGAGTGCGATCAATGGCACCCCCGTGCGTCACCGAGACCACAGCGAATATCATGAACATACCACAACTGAACGACTGTGCCTCCCACGGAACGACCGTGCGACGCGGTTTTCTGCAGAATTTCAACCCCTGAATCAGAACAGCCAGATTTTTCCGAAAATCAACAAAATATTGGCAAACAGGGGTTAGAAAATGGACCGGTTGTTCACGAATCGCCTAATTCTAGCAAGGGTTAGGGTTTCAATTGTGTTTATGAAGGGAACCCTAAAAACCCTTGAAGAAATCTGGAAAATCTAACCCTAGAACAAGTTTGAAACTGAAAATCAATAAGAAATACATACCGTGGTTGAAGGATCTGAGAAACCGTGCGAAAAAAGGTGTGATTTTGGAGGAGAAGTCGGCCAGGAACGAAAGTGCAGTTAGGGTTTGGAATGTGAGAATGGGGGCTGCAGATAAGGGCTTTATATAGTGCTTGGACAAAACTGCCCCTGTCCTGTCGCACGGTCGTGCGACCCGACGCACGGTCGTGCGTCTCCGACGAAAGCTGATCCTGGCACCTTGTTCTCGGAATGCACGGTGAGTGCGACTCGAGGTGCTGGCTCAAAACTGCACGGTCGTTCGAAAGATGGCACGGTCGTGCCAAATCTACAGAGCAGCCTGTTTGCTGCAGAAACCAGTTTCAGCAGCTGTTTTGACCATTTTCCGCCATTTTTGCACTCCGCAAACTGTTTTAACATTATTCTAACATAGATCCTTCGTCCAACATGATTAAAAACTGTACGGTCCTACGAAAACTATCAAACACACCAAAAATACGAAAAAGCGGCAAAAACAAAAAGTATGGACAATTTTACCCATAAAGCGCCAAAGACGCTCTTGCTACATTTTTGATCCTCGAGTCAGTAGCGTAGACTCTCCTCCCCACACTTATGATGTATGCGGGGCGTGGAGTTCGATAACCTCCACCGCCGACTCGATCGGCCCGGCAACGTAAAGCTTTAAGCGATGCCCATTTACCTTGAAAATTACGCCGTCCGCGTTTTCAATCGCGACGGTCCCATACGGAAATACCTCCTTTACCGTATACGGACCCGTCCAACGCGAATGCAACTTCCATGGAAATAGACGCAACCTCGAGTTGTAGAGTAGGACAAGATCTCCCGCTTGGAATTGTTTATGGTCCTCCATGCGTTTGTCATGCAATCTCTTGGTGCGTTCCTTGTATAACACGGAGTTGTCGTAGGGGTGTTGTCGTAGCTCCTCTAATTCGTGAATCTGAAGGAATCGGGCTTCACCTCCGGTTTTTAAATCCAGATTTGCAGTTTTGAGAGTCCACATTGCCTTGTGCTCCAACTCCACAGGTAAATGGCATGCCTTTCCGTAAACAAGCCTAAAGGGAGTAGTCCCAATAGGCGTCTTGTACGCCGTACGGAAAGCCCACAGTGCTTCATCCAATTTGTCTGACCAATCCTTGTGGTTTGCACCCATCGACCGCTCAAGGATTTTTTCAACCCCCGGTTCGTGACCTCCACTTGCCCGCTTGTTTGTGGATGATAGGGCGTGGATAAACGGTGATGCACACCATAACGGGACAAAGCTCTCTCAAGCTGAGTGTTGCAAAAGTTGGTCCCTCTGTCACTGATCAGTGCCTTTGGTGCACCAAACCGGGCAAACAAACTCTTTAGAAACCTCACGACTACCCCGGCATCATTGGTGGGCAAAGCCTGTGCCTCGGCCCACTTCGATACATAATCAACAGCAACTAGGATATATTTGTTTCCTCACGAGGGGGGGGGGGGATGGTCCTATGAAGTCTATCCCCCAAATATCAAAGACTTCACAAACTTGGATCCAATTTTGACGAATTTCGTCGCGTGCCGATATATTTGCTGCCCTCTAGCAAGCATCACACGCACTGACCCACTTCTGCGCATCACGAAATATTGTCGGCCAATAAAACCATGAATCGAGCACCTTCTTAGCGGTAAAATTGGCTCCATGGTGACCTCCGGTAGGTCCCTCGTGACAGTGGCGCAGAATGTCAGTCGCCTCCTTTCCCGACACACATCTCTTAATCACCTGATCAGCACCAACTCTAAATAAGAAAGGGTTGTCCCAAATGTAGTGCTTGGCGTCCACAAAGAATTTTCTCTTTTGTTGGTGAGTCAATCCCTTAATCAGAATCCCGCAAGCAAGATAGTTCGCAAAGTCGGCGAACCATGGCGACTCATCGCACACCTCGACACTCATCAACGACTCGTGTGGGAAATTGTCATTTACTGAATCCCAACGCGTGTCCTTGATGTCTCCATGCTCCAACCGAGAGAGATGGTCAGCCGCTACATTCAACGAACCCTTTCTATCTTGAATTTCGATATCAAACTCCTGCAGCAATAAGATCCATCTGATGAGACGCGGTTTGGCGTCCTGTTTGCTGAAAAGGTATCTTATGGCTGCGTGATCAGTATACACAATTGTTTTTGAAAGCACCATATACGATCTAAATTTGTCAAATGCGAAAACAACCACCAAGAGCTCGTTTTCTGTCGTAGTATAATTCTCCTGTGCGTCGTGAAGAGTCTTGCTTGCATCGCACATAATTTCAAATGGCAGACTCCAGTCATGCACGACTAAAATAGTTCTGGGACATACGATTTCGCAAGCTGGTATGGAGGTCGACCCAGCTAAAGTTGATATCATTTCACGACTTCCACCTCCCACCTCTGTGAGAGCGATACGGAGCTTTCTCGGTCATGCGGGGTTCTATAGGTGATTCATCAAGAATTTTTCAAAAATCGCCAGGCCCATGACCCGTCTGTTGGAGAAAGACGCTCCGTTTATCTTTGGAGATGCCCTCTTTCACCATGAAGTGGCACTTTTCCCAATATAGGACAAGATTCGTTTCTTCGCCCCTCTTCAACATTTTCTTCAAATTTTCTAGGCACTGGTCGAAGGAATCTCCAAATACTGAAAAGTCATCCATGAATACTTCCATAGAATCCTCGATTATGTCATGAAAAATTGCAACCATGCATCGCTGGAAGGTAGCCGGTGCATTACACAACCCGAAAGGCACACGTCTGTAGGCGAATGTGCCAAAGGGACAAGTAAAGGTAGTCTTCTCCTAGTCCTCAGGAGCAATAGGAATCTGAAAGTAGCCGGAAAACTCATCCAGAAAACAGTAGTAAGACTTCCCCGATAGACGTTCTAACATCTGGTCGATGAATGGAAGCGGGAAGTGGTCCTTGCGGGTGGAATCATTGAGTTTGCGATAATCGATGCAAACACGCCATCCTGTGAACGTCCGGACTGGAATAAGCTCATTCCTATCGTTCGTAACTACTGTCATGCCTCCCTTTTTGGGCACTACCTGAACAGGACTAACCCAAACTGAGTCGGATATGGGGTAGATCAAACCTGCATCCAGCAACTTCATCACCTCCTTTTTAACAACTTCTTGCATATTTGGGTTCAATCGTCTTTGTGGCTGTGCACACGGCTTGTAATGGTCCACCATGAGAATTTTATGAGTACAGAAGGATGGGTTGATCCCTTTGATATCCATTATCTTCCAAGCGATTGCTTTCTTATGAAGTCGTAAAACACTGAGAAGTCTGCTCTTTTCCTCGTCCACCAAAGATGATGAGATAATAACTGGCAGACGGCGCTCCTCGTCTAGAAATGCGTACTCCAAATGGGACGGAAGTTCCTTAGGCTCCAAAGACGGGGGATCTTCAACTGATGGCTTCGACTTTTCTTCATCCTCACGATCAATCTCTGTAAATCGATCCGGACGCTGGGAACCATCATCACCAATCTGATAGACTGGCTGCTCGAAATCGTGGCCCTCCTACGTAATGCCATCTAGGTCCCCACACAACAGATGTGTGTCCGAATCAATCTCCTCAATCGTTCCCTGGAAATGTGTGCTCGCATACGTGTCGACAATGTCAACATAGTAGAGCGCATCATCCTGACTCTGCGGGTGCTGCATTGACCGCTTGATGTCAAAGGTCACATGCTCATCATTCACTCGGAGTGTAATCTGGCCCGCAGCTACGTCTACAATGGTCCGGGCGGTATTCAAGAATGGACGTCCGAGAATCAAAGGCACCCTAGAGTCCTCATCCATATCCAGGATAACAAAGTCCACGGGAAACACAAACTTGTCAATCTTAACAAGCATATTCTCAACAAACCCACGTGGATACTTAATAGAACGATCAGCTAGTCGAATGCTCATCTGTGTAGGTGACGGCTCACCAAGATCCAAGTTAGTAAAAACCTTATAGGGCATAAGGTTGATACTCGCTCCCAAATGAAGCCTATGCTATCATCGAAAAAGCTGCGTTAAAGTCTAGCTCGCGTCGAGACGGAGAGAGAGGCCGGACATCATCATCTCGCCTAGGGGTACATGCTGTCGACGACTACACAACCATTACTGCACAAATCTCGGCTCTTTCAGCGAAGTTTGATCAGGCGCCATGCGCCATTTTGGCTCAACTTTCCAAGGTTGTCACCATGCGCCGTGCACCCTTTTGGCTCAACTTTGCAAGGTCGCCATCATGCGCCATGCGCCATTTTGGCTCAACTTTCCAAGGTTGTCACCACGTGCCATGCACCCTTTTAGCTCAACTTTGCAAGGTTGCCACCATGCGCCATGCGCCAGTTTGGCTCAACTATGCAAGGTTGCCATCATGCCCCATGCGCCATTTTGGCTCAACTTGCCAAGGTTGTCACCATGCGCCGTGCACCCTTTTGGCCCAATTTTGCAAGGTTGCGACCATGCGCCATGCACCATTTTGGCTCAACTTTGCAAGGTTGTCACCATGCGCCGTGCATCCTTTTGGCTCAACTTTGCAAAGTTGCCACCATGCGACGTGCACCCTTCTGGCTCAACTTTGTAAAGCCATCGTCATGAGCCTTACAAAGGCAAACAACAAAGACAACTACCCTTATAAGTCCAGAATCCCTCCTAGACGATCAACTCAACTAGAAGGCACACTGGACTGGGGGGACTTGAAGAGGTACGGTCTCAATTCCATGCACACATGGCAGGGACCGAACCACCTTCCTCATCCTACATGGCGCCTACATCAACAAACAAATCCAGAAGCTTCTAGAAGCTTCTGGAAGACGTCAAGGTGACACCAAAGATGATCCTCCAGACAAAAAGGACAACACGTGTCACCACTAATTGGACGCCATGTAGACTTGCTGTAACACCCCGTGTTACGAAAGTCAAAGTCAAAGTCAAGATTGAAGTCAAAGGAAGAAAAGATTGCTAAGTGCGATCTGTCACTCCTTGCTCAACTTCTGTTTTGACTTCTTTGACTTGTAGATAATCTATTTATTTTATCGCATTAGTTGTATTATGTGGAGTACATGTTAATAATCGAGGTTTAATCGCTATTTATCGCATGTTTATCGCTTATCGCATCGCAATCGCGCTCGTACCTTGAATTATAGGTTCTGAATATTGTTTTACGTATGTGTGTTACTTATATGTTACTTGTGCGTGTTTACTTTATGTTTTGTGGTGAATAATCGAAACGCAATCGCAACTCTATCGCATCGCACTTGAAATGCAAACGCTAAACGCCAGTTAATTATGATGATTGTATGTTAGATATAGTGAGCGATGGATAGGTTATTTATTATTTATTACTAGTGTATCGCAACCTCACTCGAAACGCATCGCAACACTCAACACGCGAATCGAAACGACGAAACTCAACACGCCGGACACCAGGATCGAGTGGCCATCCGATCGGATTGCCATCCGATCGGACGGCCATCCGATCAGTGACCTACCCGATCCATGTGCCCTTTCCCTTTTTGGCAACCTATAAAAACCCTCACTTGTCACATCACTTGATGTGACAGCTCTCTCACTCGACCAGCCCGCTCAAGCACTCATTTCTCTCGATCTCTCGTGATTCTTGTAAGTTTTCAACCTAAATCTTGTACTTCTATGATCTACACACACTTCTTCATCATTTTATCTTTTGAATCTCAACTTTTAACCGTGAAATCAGTGGATTTGAGGTGTTCTAGGATGATGTCATCATGGAGTTATTATGAACTTCAAGCTTTGGCCTCATTCCACCAAGAACAACGCAGATCTGAAGGATTTCAACAAGATTAAACAATGTTTTCGCATAGATCTACACATATTCATGGGTAGAAGGATTGAAAGATGGTTTTCTAAGTTTCTTTCAACTCTTTTACACTCAATGCACTCAAAACCCGATAGAATCGGAGCTCGTTCTGATCTTCTACTCCTTCTTAGTGACGTATCGGTTCAGGATCTGTTTCTATCGACGAGACTACTGATTTCGGGTTAAACATGAACAACCATCTTAAAACAGTTGACTTATCGGACTAGGGTGATTCCTGTTCGATCAGGTCACCTGGGTCTTGATGGGGTTTCTGTTGTTTAGCACGTTATCACACCGTCTCGATCAAAACTACAAAACTTTCAAAACGAACAAGTGTCAAGACGATCAGGTAGTTGAGAAAGATTGTCATCCGATCGGATTGCCGTCCGATCGGATTGCCGTCCGATCGGATTGCCATCCGATCGAACAGCCATCCGATCGGCTTACACTTGGTTTCATCACTTAAATAATTTTCAACATGTTCAATGCTTATTAGTAACCAACGGATTGCCACCCAATCGGATTGCTATCCGATCGTGTGACAACCCTGCTGTGAACTTGTTCTCACTGTGTCCCCCCAATCAGATCATTACCCGATCGAACCGCCGTTCGATTGATCGACCTGAAGGGTAGAGATACTTCTCTGTTTTCTAGATGCTGCAATAAAAACTACAAAGCCATCATACACAAACACATCCTTACCAAGCGAGATGACAATCCAATCGAATGGTCACCCAATCGGATGACCATCCGAACGGATTGTTATCCGATCGACTGGCCATCCGATCGGATTGCCATCCGATCAGATTATCGTCCGACACCTTGATACCTCGTACCGTTTTACGCGCCGCTTATCGTTTATGTTATCGTTAACTAATCAGGCTTACCCTAGTGCTCCCTTCAATCCAATCACAGATAGTATTTAGCAGTTACCATATATGTGAGTATACTCGAACCCTTTTTGCTTTACGCACTTTTGGGTGTTACATACGTTACTTATTCTATAACACAATCTACACACAACGCAAACTCTATTTATACGCTAATCGCTCTCGCATGTTATACGTGTTATTCGATGAATGCTAGTATGTTATGTTTACACAGTGATTGTTGCCTGACACCTTAGTAACGATAGTACTATAGTTTGGACTCAGCACCTGTCGTGGACAGGGGTTGTTAAGGGCTTTACTTCACGTGAGCCAGTGGGGATATGTGTTGTGCATTCTACAACTCGCAGTCACGTCTGTGCATATTTCTCTGTCGATAACCTACTTGCCTTCACTTTGTACATGTTACATGTTGGTTATGTGTAAAATATTTCAAACTCTATTACTACTATCAAACTTGTATGCTCACCTTTACACTATGTGTATTGACCTCTATTTTAACGTATGTGACAGGTGTTTGATTGCTTAGGATGTCGTGCTTACCTGCTTTAGTGGAATCAAGTAGGGAGGAGTCTAGAAACAAACCATAAACAATTTATTTATTTGGTCTGTAATAATTATTTACTTTGGTATGTTATGGTATGGGACATAATATTTAAATATCTGGTAAAATAGTTGTTATGGATTTCTCCTGGACAATCTGTTTCGCTCAGTGCCCTGCCCCGGTGTTTCTGCCATCGGTTGGGGTGTAACAGATTGGTATCAGAGCCATAACTATAGGGAATTAGGCAAGACTCGACCTAGTCTGGGTCTATGTCTTAGAAACGACCTAGTCTATAGTCTAAATACCGACAGACCGCTTTGTGCGAACCCATTAGGGGTTTCGCACGAGCTTATTGCTATTTCTCGATCAACTTGCACTCACGCCATACTATCACAACTGCCTTTCCTAAGGCAGCCACACTGCACTGTTTTCAAAAATGAACGAGTGATTAGATCGAGATTAGGTGTGAAAATCGCAAACTCTCGATTAAATCGCTTGTTCGACCCTCATTTTATTATAATCACGAGAATTTGCGTTGAATCAGGAGTGAAATCCATACTTCAACGCAGATTTCTCTCTCAATCTCATGATTTCATCACACAAACAGGAAGGTAGTCGCTAATTTAGGGGTGAAACCCAAACCTTGATGACACATACCGCTCTTTATCTCGGTTTTACAAAACTCTCACCAAAGTCTCGACGGACTCCAACGACTTGAAGTCACACTGTAACTGGAAGGATGCGTGCCGTTTGCCCAAATCAAGGCGAGAGCATAGTCCCGAAAACCAAAGTGTGTACCAAAAGTCTTTGTGAATAGTCAAACCACTTTGGGTAGTCGACGTCCATTGAGCCTTGGACAATCTACTTTCGATTTCAATCTTGCAATCGCTGATTTTATGTGTTTCGATTCTGAGCCTGCAACTGCTGACTCTGATATTTGCCGATTTTATGTGGAACTTTATGTGTTTTATGTTGTTTTATCTGTTTATATGTTTCGATTTTTGGTGATTTTTACGCTTTTTATGCTTCTCGCTTTGATCAACACACACAATTCGCACTGCACATCTATCTCAACACGCTAACAAATTGTTGCTACTTGTGGATGATCGTATGCTATGCTACTCGGTAATCGCAATCGCTATTCTCGAACGCGCGACCTTGAATGATAGGTTTCTGTATTCTGACTGCCTCATGTGCTTATGTGCTTCTATGCTTTACGTGTTTCTGTCTCTTATGTGCTCCTACGTGCTTATATGTTCTGTGAATTATGTGAGTTTGTGATTATGTGCTTGTATGGTAGACGTGTTCCTATGCTTTATATAAGGTAGCTTTTGGTGCTTCGCTAGACCATGTTAGGCTTAATCGAAATAGCGTTTTGAATCCTATGGCGCTGTCTATTGCAGACAATGTCGTCATTTGGAACTTTTCACTCACGATCAGCGCGCCGCAACCACGATGACAAACGCATCGCCTCTCTGGTCGCTAAGCAGATAGCGAAAGTCATCCCCCAGATCGTCAGTGAATTGAACTGTTGGTGCATTATGTCTAAAGCCTACGTCTTAGTCTTGTTAGTTTAATGTATAGGGTCTAGATGGGTTGTTTATGTATTGTACAGGGGTGAAACATGTAATTTTGTGATGTAAATGGATGAGGTCCGCTTATATGGACACATGCCATAAAAGCGGATCTACATGTTAGAGCTCCGCTCATATGGACATGTCCATATAAGCGAACCTATCTCTCCTATAAATACCCCAAGTCTGTTTTCACATTTAGTACTTTGATGTCATCGGGAGCCGAACTGCTGACCGTGTGTTTTCTGAAGAATTAATGTGAAAGCAAGTTAAAAGTGAATTCTATCTGTTTCTACTCATTTCTTCTACAGTTTTGCTTTGATTCATGCCAAATATGTATTTCCGCTACATGTTCGGTAAGTACTAGCTCAAATTGACTCATTTGACTGTCATACTCGGTCCTACAATTGGTATCAGAGCCAGTTGTGAGCTAGTTTCCACGAATCAAAGCTTTTTACCTACCCAATTTGAGTTTCTGACATTTCCGATGGACAGAATGGACTGAAAACTTGTCACATAGTGTAAAACTGCTAAATAACAAACCCTTGAGAAGTTCAGGCTTAAAATCGGATTAAAAGTGACCCAAAAATGCTCGTGAATAGGTTCCGCTTTTCTGTCATTATTGGAGGTTCGCTTTTTAGGTCCGCTTATTAGGTCATGTTTGTTGAAGATTCGCTCTAGAGGTCCGCTCATAGGAACATAATTGTAGTAGGTTCGCTCTAGAGATCCGCTCCTAGTTACACATTAGTTGGAGTTCCGCTCAAGAGGTCCGCTCGTAGTTACAGTTATTTGAGGTCCGCTTTTGTTGTTCGCTCATTGTGACCTTGTAGAGGTTCGCTTGTGTGGTTCGCTTGTTGTGACATAGTCTGGTTCGCTCTTGTGGTTCGCTTATACAGACAACACTTAGGTCCGCTTGTTTGACCTTAGACAGTTCCGCTTATACGTACACTTAGTGTATAGGTTCGCTTATTTGACCTGTTAGTGTGTGAAATTCATATTTTGAGCGTTCAGTCCGTTTTGTACGTGATCAAGTGTTGGAAGTTCAATTTGTGTTAAAAGTTTTTGATAAAAAAAACAACCTGTTTTGTGAAAAAGTTAAACATTTTCAAAACTTGTCATTAAAAATGGAACACCAAGATTTTTTCAACATGTTTGCGGGAAGTGGTGCGGCTATCCAAAGTCCAGCTAGTATCGTACAGAATGTCAACATGGAAAATGAATTGGGAACAATGCAAAAGCCACCCAAACTAATGAGCTTAGATGAATATGCTGGATGGTCCGGAAGGTTTAAAAATTGGGTTCAGGCCAACCATTTCGAGTGTTGGATGAAGACTGAAAAGAAATACGTACCTCCAATTGACGGGCTCGGGTTGGTTAAAGGCATTGGAAGTCTTACAGATACTGAACAGACAGAGTTTAAAGCTGAAAAGAAAATGGTGAGCATCTTGCAGCAAGCAATTAAAGAAGACATTCTTGTGTTACTACAACATGACGAAAGTTCTCAGTCAATCTGGCAAGCGCTACAACTGAAGTTTAAAGGAAGTGTTTCTATGATCAAGAGCAAAAAGGCGCTTATCAAGAAAGAATTCGATATTTTTACTGGGATCAAAGGAGAGTCAACAAAACAGTTAATCGAAAGATATTGCCACCTTGTAGTTGAAATGAAAAGATTAGAAATTGAAAAAACAAATGAAGAATGGATTGATAAACTTTGTGATGCACTTCCATATGATGAGTGGGGAACGTATCTTATGATGCTGAAAAACAGTTCTGATTTTGTGAATCTCAATCTGAGTTCATTTATTGAAAAGATCGAAGCCCACGAGCTTGAATTGTTGAAGATAAAGAAAACGAATTCTGCTAGCGTGCAACAAGATGTATCTTTATACTACAAAGGCAGCCCTTCAGTTGCTAATCTTGAAAGCCCAAAGATACAAACAGGATTCAGTGCTGATAACACTTCAAATGCTACACCAAGTTCTCATCAATCAAGCAGTTCTACACCTTTCGCGAATTTTGAACCGAATGTCAAAGTTCAGGAACAGTCTTCGCCTCAAAGCTCTACCGGATCAAATCATCAGGCATATGTTTCTGGAGTACAGTGTAATATCGCAGTGAACATCAAAAATGGAAACGAGATAACGAAAACTGCTGCGAAGCAACATATTGCACTACTCGCTTCCGTTCTCGAGGCATATGAAGGTCTAGTTGCGGGGAGAATTGGAAATCCGGACATGACAAAGGAGGACTATGACCAAATAGACCCCAAGGAGCTTGAACTGATTGACATTAAATGGGGTATGGCAAGCTTAGTTCGTCGTGCTTAAAGGTTCATGGAAATCACGGGAAGAAACAGTTTATCAGGTCCAGATCAGAAGTTGGGATTTGATAAGTCGAAAGTAACATGTTTCAAGTGTAAAGAACGCGGCCACTTTAAACGAGAGTGTCCAAACCGTGAAGTCAACAATCACCAAAACTCGTTCACCAATGATTACTATCGACAGGCAATCTACCATCGACCGAACCAACAGCAAACTGTTCAAAGGCCACAGATAGAAAACAAACCTGAAAAGGCATTAATTGTGAACCAAGATGATGAACAGGTAGCTGCAGGCATGGTTGTAAAAGTCCCGCCTAGGCTCCGAGTACTCCTCGAGTACTCGCTACAAGGTAGGCTGCCGAGGCACGAGTACTCTTCTCCCAGGCCAATTACTCCCCGAGTAATCTCCGCCTAAGCCGAGTACTTCCCGAGTACTCCCGAATCCGACTAGGGAGCGCCTAGCGACTTTTGCAACCATGGCTGCAGGTTTTAGTTGGGATAAATATATCCCTAGTAGAGATGATCAGGCCATGATGGCAGAGGTTGTTGAGATTTCTGAGGTAGTGACTGAACCGGAGATTGTTGATGAAGTTGTTTCTGAAGTTGTTGAGGAGACTCCTACGGAAAATGTTATAGATGTTGAGGAAATAGCAGCTGAAGTATTTTACTATCAATCACAACAGGAGGAGTTAGTTTATACTATGAAATCAGTTATGCCTCCTAATGTATTTGATTCTTTTGCAGGTTATTTCGAGGAACCAAGAAACGGATCTTGTCCTAGATTTGAGGAGAAGAAAGAAGCCGTCGAAGAAGTGATTGACGTGTCTAAAGAGATGACTGGAGAAGTTCTGAAAGACATTGCTGACAAAGCGCTAATGGGAAAGCTTAAAGAGGTAGATTCAGAACCCAAGGAGTTACAGTCTGTCAATAAGGTGTCGGTTAACAGAGAGGAATCTGGAGTTCAGGAGGTCAAATCTGTCAAACAGTCTGTGTCTGAGTCAAAGCATGTTGGTAAAACTGATTGTGATGAAAAGGTTGATGAAAAAGTTGTTCCAATCTCCGAAACGCCATGCCAAAGTTGTTTACAACCGTGCGTGGAGTGTCTTGAAAAGGACACTAAGTATCAGGAATTGAAACATCATACATATATGATTAAGTTTGACCTTGAACAATTAAAAGAAGCTTATGATACCTTAGCAAGATCAATTAAGATGATTCAAAAAGAAAGTTTCGAAAATGATAAAGCTACTAAATTGGCTAAAGCTACACTGTTTGATAAACAAAAAAAAGTCAATTATCATCTTGACATAATTGCGTCACTAAGAAAAGAACTTGAATTGGCCAAGATAGAGAATGACAGGATTGATAAAAAGTTAATGAGCTATGTGGCTTCGTCTTATGTTTTGGAACAAATTGTCCCTCAACAGCCACATGCTACACCTGTTTTCAAGAGCGTTCCACCCCCAATGTGGAGTCACTACACTCAGAAATATCTAGATGGGGTGGAAGCTGCTTTAAATCTTAAGCTGAAAACGATTGAGAGTGATTTACCTGACAGCATTGATATCACTTTCACTGCATCTGACACTGATAATGAATCTCAGGTTATCAAAAATGTTATCGATTAGGTGTTGGATGAGGAAAGTGAGAAATCTGAAAAGGCTCATTCTGAGAAGGCTGTCAGTGAGTGATTCTGAAGACGAAGGAAATTTCTTAGATCGATATGTACCGAAATCGGAAAAGAGTACGAATGATGATCCGATTATGGTGGTATACACTATGGTTGGAACTGACAAACTTTATTCCGACTTCGAGTACCCGCTTCAGAATGTCAAGATCGAAAATGTCGAAAAAGTGTTTAAACTGGTTGAATTGAACATTAACAAAATTAATAACAATGATTTCTTTTCGAAACTGAAAAAGTCGTTTGTTACTTCACGTCCCACAAGTTCGGAAAAGAAAGATGGGGTTGGTAAAGGCCAAAACAAGAAAAATCATCTTAAAAACAAAGGAATTGGGTTTGAAAAGAAAACGGCTAAACAAGTGTTTAAGCCAAAAGAAAAGATAAATGATGTTTTTGTTGCTGGTCCTAGTACTGATGTTGAAAAGGAATATATTTTTAGTCAAAAAGCTGTGGATGATTTCATTGCAGCACAGAAGCTTAAAGAAGAAACGGTCAATACTACTTTTGTCGAGTATGATAAAAGGGTGTGCTATCGCTGCAATGAGATTGGACACATGGCAAAACAGTGTCAAAAAGTGTTTAAGAAACATGTTGTAGAAAAACCAGTTCAAAAACAAATGGTTGAGAAACCAAAGGTTGAAAAACCAAAGGTTGAAAAACCAAATGTTCAAAAACAAAATGTTCAAAAACAATTGGTTCAAAAATCTCGACCTAAATCACCAGTTGTTTCAAAAGGTAAAAAGGAAATGGTTTCTCCGATCCGTATTTTGAAAAGAGGTGAATCATTGAAGTCGGAGGATAAGTCGAAATCGACTTTCGAGATTGGCGAATCCTCTAAGACTAGAAAGACTTCAAAGTTTTACCCTAAGACGAAAATTTTTGAAAATCAGTCTTGGATCGCGAAATCGAAACCGTCAGTTGAGGTCAAGAAGATGGAGAACGCTTTGAAAAATGATTCAAATCTTTTTAAAGATGATGTGGTTGATTTTGAAAATGAAGTAGATAAGTTTCTTGATGAATTTCCTCCAATAACTAACAAAGTTAAAACAATTGTGAAAGAAGAGGTTTCAAATTTCACATTTGATTTTCCGAAAACAAATGAAAAGTGTGATGTTGTGTTCGGGAGTGTGTCAGAAGTAAAGAAATCATGGGCTTCATTGTTTGAATAAATTCTTTTTGTTGTTTGCAGGGGTTGCCCAAGTCAATTTTATCAAGATGGATTATGGATAGTGGAGCTTCACGACATATGACTGGGACTTTAGCTCTTCTTTATGATGTTAAGTCAATCAATGGAAGCTATGTTGGGTTTGCAGGGAATCAAGGAGGAAGAATAGTCGGTCAAGGAATGCTTACAAACGGAGTGATCTCATTTGACAAAGTGAACTATATAGTTGAGCTGGAAAACAACTTACTGAGTATATCACAGATTCGTGATAAAGATTTTAGTGTACATTTTACTAAATCTGAATGTTTAGTGTTGAAACCAGGGTTTAAAATCCCTGATGAGTTGGTGTTGTTGCGAGCTCCGCGGGTAAATGATCTTTATATTTTGGACATGAGTGTCGCAACACCAACAACTCATCAAAAACAGTGTTTTGTCACTAAGTCTAAAGCTACTGAAAAGGAGTCCATAATGTGGCACCGAAAAATGGGTCACATTCATGTGCGAAAAATGAATTTTTTAGTACATAATGATTTAGTTGAGGGTGTTAATGTGAAAAACTTTCACTTACTTGATGATTGTATTGCATGTAAAAAGAGAAAGCAGACTCGGAAGTCACATCCACCGAAGATGCTCAACTCTATTAGGTTACCTACCTCTTGAGAGATTGCACATGGATCTTTTCGGGCTTGTCAACGTCAAGAGCATTAGCGGGGATTTATATTGTTTGGTGGTGACAGACGACTTTACGAGGTTTTCGTGGGTTGTGTGCTTAGAACGAAAACATCAAACATTCGAGTCATTGATGATGCTTTTCAAGAAAATGGAAACGGTGTACAAACTGCCAATCCGGAGGATTCAGAGCGACAACGGAACGGAATTCAAGAACAAAAAGATGTACGAGTTCTGCAACGAGAAGGGAATTCTTCATGAATTCAGTGCGCCATACACACCACAGCAAAACGGCGTAGCTGAACGAAAGAATCGGACCCTGATCGAGACAGCCCGTACGATGTTAGCTGATTCCAAGCTACCAATCTACTTCTGGAGTGAAGCAGTTTCAGCAGCCTGTTACACTTTGAATAGGGTTCTCACTGTCAAGAAATACAAGAAGACTTGCTTTGAGCTGCTGCACCTTTACAAGCCAAATCTTGAGTTTTTAGAACCATTTGGTTCGCCTTGCACGTTTATAGATGAAAATGGTAAATTTGGAGCAAAAGCTAATGAGGGTTTCTTTGTAGGTTATGCAAGCCCGCTGAAGAGGGTGTTCGTACCATGTCTGGGGAAGGTGATTCAAGTCCAACACGTGGATTGTTAGAAGCACACTCCATCGCCACAACTTCCCGAACAAAGATTCCTATTCGATTACGACAAACTCTGGGAGTCGTTTCAACTGCCTGTCGAGCCGAGTGATGAGGAACTAGCTTTTCTGTACCAGTATCAGCAATATACTTCACAAGAGCATGTGTCTAGTGTCACACCCCGAAATATCAGAGCTGGCGTGACTGGACCGGTATCTTCATTGCACAGCGGAAGCAAATAAGCTAAGACTTCTAAACAGTGAACGCCCGCTAAGTACTCAAATCACCATGGGTTCTCCTATTCCAACCGTTCCATTTTTTGAAAATGCAACCTGAGAAAGAACATGCGAAAAATCAACATAAAGTTGAGCGAGTTCATAGTTTGTTTTGAAAAGATTTAATATAAATCTTTTAGATAACCGGTTTTAAAGTTTTTGAGAAAATATAGAAAAATCATTTTCTCGGCATAATATATGAAAAACTGTGAGTCTAGCCCACGAGAGTCTTTGTGCATTGCACGAGAGAGAAAGGGCCGAGCCCAAACGAACCTTTGTAAGCAGGATCAGCGCGTCCTCTTACTTAGGTATAATTTGAAAAGCGTTACCAAAGTTTGTAAATCCATGTATTTGTGAGTTTCCATCAAATGAATCTTAAAAACATTTGAAAATTTGAGTATCAAAAGCTGGTATGTAAGCGTCAATGAACAGATCATTAATGTTTTGCAAGGACATTAATATGTGTGGCGACATAGGAAGCACTCAACCCTAGCGGATTTCCCCCGGTCCACCCGGTTAGAACAACAAAAGCACTACATGGGCCACACAAGGACCCAAGAGTGGGGCTCGCTAAACCCGATAGATCTACCACTTTTGCCCTCGGTCTTATACAAGATTAATGGCACTTAAGAGAGATTACTATTCGCTCACCTGATCTAACAGTTCATTCCCTAGCTTAACCATACCCTAGTTAACGTATAATGTGTGAGTTATTCATGTCCTTGGGCCTCTGCCCATGTCCTTGGGCCTTTGCCCACGTCATTTGTGTTATTAAAACTCATGCATGTTTCGAAAAACACTTATGTTTTCATAAAACCGGTATGTTTAGTATAATCTTTTCGTAAACCATTTGAGTTCGTTGAAATTCTGTCGCAAAATGGTTTATAAATATGTGATATTGATTTATCGAAACCTTGTGTGATTTTGCAAAACTTGCATGTCTTTCCACCCCCGAAAACATTTTATAAAAAAATGTAAAACAGTGAAAAGTGGGGGTTATGAACTCACCTTGACGTTCCTGTGCAAAGCTAGCCTAGCGTGATTCCGTGATGTCATTCCATGAAAGTGAACTCGCTAGCGTGCATCTAAAGCATTCCTAATCAAGGAATAATTATAAGTTTCTAATTTAAACGTAGCTAAACTACGCGTCCGAGCTCTACCGAATCGTTAACTAATCGATTCTATAAAGGTGTTGTTAGTTTGACTCAGAAAAACCAATCGATGGTTATTTGATCCCGTTTATATTCGGGATAAATCTAAGTCTCGAGATCGACTTAGTTTTCGAGTGATAAAAATATATATATATATATATATATATATATATATATATATATATATATATATATATATATATATATTCAAATATAATTATATACCTGCGATGTCGTGTTGGTCGTCGTGAATTGAAGGCGTAGATAATTATATATATAGCTTGTTGTTATCAAATCGAGTCGGTTAATGATATCGTTTGTTATGAATCTTACGGCAAGGTGTCATACTTCGAGTAAAGACGTTTAAAATAAATATAAATAATTATATTTATTTTATAAAAGTATACGGATTTCGTAAACTAGTAGCTATTTATTTAGCGAAAATACTTCGATAGACGTCGCCTATACAATATAGATATGTTTGGCATTTCGGATTTTTAACGAAATTCGGGCAGAGTTTCCTCTGATTTTCGGATAATCCGACAATAAAAGTTATATTTTTTTTTCAAAACTCAACAATTATTCCATCAATATAATCAACAATATATAGTTTTCGTCGAAATGTCAAAACATAAACTAATTTCTACTCGAGTCGGTTCGAGCTCGGGTCGCGTATAAATATAAAATCTATAACAAGTTAACGCAATTTCGCGTAGTTTAAAGGTTACCGGGTTTTGCGTTGACTGAGTTTGACCCGACAGTTGACCGGGTTCGACCGGCCGACCTGTTGACTGGCTTTGACCGTAGTTGACTGTGACCCGAACCAAAACAAAATCCGAATGACTTGGTCTTCTTGCAACCCACCGAGTTGAACCGTGTTGAACTGAA
Organism: Helianthus annuus; assembly: GCF_002127325.2. NCBI lineage: Eukaryota > Viridiplantae > Streptophyta > Magnoliopsida > Asterales > Asteraceae > Helianthus > Helianthus annuus. The sequence continues at coordinate 88,078,443 of NC_035435.2, forward strand.
TCTGAACTGCGCTGAACCGGGTTGCACCGAGTCACCTAACGTGCATGAATATCTTCGATCATCAAAACTAAGCCCGTGTAAAGTGATATAATAAAAAAGAGACACGTGACTAAAAAAACTAACTATAAAAGCTTTGACGGAATCACTGGGTATCAATATACATACCCAAAAGCAGCATGTGAATTTCTAGAAAGAAAAAAAAAAAAAAACAAGAGCTACCTCCAACCATTGAACCCAGCTACTGCCACCACCAGATCCGGCAGCATCCTGTCCACGGATCTGGTCATTAGACCTCTGCCACTTGCCGCCGGAGGTACCACGACCTCGTGCCGTCGTCGGTGTTAGGATCTTGCACAACCACTAACGCCCGATGTTGATGTTGTCGGACTCGTCTCTTCCACCGTCACCGTACCACTGTTGTCGCAACCAGCAAGAGATGAATTTAGCTTGAGAGGAACTTGATTTTGGCACCAAACGTGACTTGTTTTGAGGCTGCAACAGGCCTGCAAAGCTGGAACAGAAAGGCTGCCAAAAGAGTGAATTATAGGACTGTTTTGGGTTGCTGGTAGTTGGTTTTTGGACTGAAAGAGAGCCGAGAAAGGGGCTATTCTAAGGCTGATGATTCAGGCTTCAAAAGACAGAAGTTTGTGTGTGTTTGTAGAGGTAAACGAGAGGTGGTATGTGTGTAAATTTAACCAGCATTTGCTCTTCATTTCTAGTCCAAAAAGGTAAAGAGCTGGTATTTTTTTTATCATGAAAAAGTATGGTCTTGGCTTCTTTTTCTCCTTGTTCTTTCCCATCAAACAGAGGTTAAATAGGGATGGATGGATGTTGTTGACTTGCAATTGATTAATTCTAATGTGCTAGTATGGTCATTCAAATAAAATAGTTTAATCAAAACAATGGCATACAAAATGTTGATTAAAAGCATTGTAAGTTGTCTTGTCCTGTCTACTCTTCGCTTTGGTTGACAGCAAGAAAAAAAAGATAGGCAAGATATGGTTTTAGGAATATAATAATGAAATTGGTAGAATCAAACATATGGGTTATTTGTGTTTTTATTTAACACTAGAGCTTATAAAATATTTGTTATCATGACACTTTTATCGTTACGCGATAAGACTCCACCGATAATGTTAAATGCAATAATTCATGCATTTGCCCGGGCATTGCTAGACTTCATGGAATGTCGTAAATATCATTTTAAGATCGAAAATAGGTAAAATAGTGTCGGTAGTCGACGTTTGACGCGTTCGTTCGTCGGTTGCGTTAAAAACGCGTAAAATGACTCGGTTACCGTTTTTAATTCGTTTTTCGATCCGATTTCATCTACGGGTAATAAAATTTAAAAACGAAGCAGAATATATCGCAATATATTAATATCGAGGTGAAATTCGACTCTGGTGCTTCCGTTTCGTCGTTGATTGCCGGTGCGTTACTGTTTCGCGTTTTTCGTTCACGCTTGCGCTTTGTGTCATTTGAAAGGATAATATTATCGCAAAACCGCATTCGTATGTACAAGTTATACGTATAAACTTCGTATTTGTCGGCGTTGTCAGTATTTTGTATGGTGTCAGTTCGTTATCGTTTAACGCTCAGCAGATTTTCTGAAATTTCACCATACGCGCACCGTAAAGTCAGATAGGCGTTCCTAATCATTTCATAAGCCAAATTAAGTTAATTAGTGCCTTAAACACTATTTATTTTCGCCTAAACGTTTGTTAATTGCGTAATTAGAAGCCGTTAAGTACCGGTTGTCACATTCTCCCCCTGTTGCAGAAATTTCGTCCTCGAAATTTAAACTATGTTATCTCCTTAGAGTTATGACGTTCCTAGGTAAGTCCGAATAACACCAAAGTGAAAGACTGTGCAATCGAACCAAAACTTTGTTCAGATTACGTATTTGCAAGGACATTTTGCATCAATAGGAATCCAACGGTTCAACTGAGTTTGTTCTAGAAATCGATGTCAAGTGAACGAGATGTTGTGATACTATCACCAATGTGACTAGGTTTTCTGGGTTCAACAAAAGAGGAAATTCAACCAATAGAATTCCAAATGAATGTTCACAATATACAAATCGATTTTTTTTTTTTTGAAACAGTAGAATTTACTACCAACGGAAACTAGTGTTGGTTGTCGTATGATTGAAACTTGAATCAACAAGCTCATATGGATAGTATCATGAAATGATTTGTCAACTGTTGAACCAATAAATGAATAAGATAAAATCAACGTGTTGACATTGTTGAGTTGCAAGGATGCACCGAAATGAAATACAACCGAACTTGGTGTATCATCGTCTTAATACATAGTTGCATTAAAACTACTTAAATGATGTGTCAAACGAAAAGCATGCACAGTTTCGCATGAGGTGGCTGATCGTGATTAGCGCAAGCTTCAAGTTTATACCGACGCCCCAAGGTGTCGTAGTGATCGAAATAATTCAATAATAGTGGTGACCGAACAAGCATCACCTGTGTTTTGAAATCAGATGCAAGGTTCAACGAAGTAAAAACAAATCTCATAGGATTTTCAATTGAAAATGAAACAAATAAACATTGTTTTCGAGCGAAGATGAGAATCAATGAATATCACAAAATGTTCGCTCGATGGTGAAAGAATCGTCAAGAGGTACACCGAGATATGACATGAACTTGTGTACCATTATCTTAATACACGATTGTATTAAGACTGATTCAACTTGATAACCAACAAAGTGGATTTAATATCAATAAACAAATAAATAAATTATTAAATCCGTACATGAGGTGAGCAACGAGATTAGCACAAGCTTCAAACTTGTGAAAAAAACACCACCACAAGGTGATCGTGATCAAAGAAACGATTCAATGAAGTCAAAGACCAAACAAGCATGGTATAGTTCAAAGCAAATGAAGTGCTTGTTGGGATTATTTCGATTATGATGGCCTCAATCCATCATATGGAATCTTGAATCGAATATATATTACGAGCAAGTTCAATCAATTGAACTTGGTTGAAACATAATCCAACAATGAATTCATGCATCAATAAGAAAGCTTCGACATGGTTACAACAAACAAACCATGTATGTAACTCGAAAAGAAAAGGAGTTTTCAACGAGTTCGTTGACTCGATGCCAAAGAGTCAACACTTTGCAATAATGCAGTGATCCAAATTACAATGCAAAACACGAACATAGCAAAACAATATTGAACATTAGTAAAGCAACAATTTAGAGTGAAGCCACTGATGATCTTCACGAATCAATTTAACCGCATGTGTAACAAACAAAACATGCGTAACATATGAATTTGTCAAGAAATAAAGCAATTGAGCATTCGCTATCAAGAAATGAAATCTTCATGATGCAATGACCGTTAGGGGGGAGTAGAAATGTGAAAATCTACTCATTATACGCAAAAGTCAAAATTTCAACAAAGGGGATATAAGGACTTTACCTGGAATGGCGTGTGATGATCGGGTGTTAGACGACATTACCATGGAATGTCGAACATTGCGTAGTCACCATTAATGAAGTAGGGGGGGTGCGAAGACATGTGACTTCTTTTGCAGCACCAACACTTGTGAGTCTCATTAGACTAAGTATCGAATCGTTGGGAAATTCCATTTAAACGTACCTCAGCGTGAATCGTGTAATTCGCAGGATCACGTGGCAAAGTACCGCATTTCGGTCGGTAGTTCTCCCGCTGCTGGGATTAGCATCGTTGTTATCGTGCTCAATCATGTTTTCCAAAGGCTTTGCCTTGAAAGTTGTGTGTGATATACTTTGACGTCCGCTAACGTATAGTTTAAGTTTCATGTATCCTCGTGCACTAGCGATTTGTTCCGTGTAGGTTACCTGCTCGGGTAAGTAAAATAGTATAGACGACATAATATGATGGTGTTTGCCCGAGTTAATAGTCGTAGTTCCTACGTAATGACCTTTAATGGATTTCGACATAAGTTTTCCAAAGGTCCTAGATGCATGTTATCAAAACTCTCAAGGTTTTGCTTACTGAATGGAATCGTTTCGTGTACCGTGTATTCAACACAACACTTGTGTACGTCTAAAATCAAAAACGTTGACTCATTGTTTTCGGCAACGGTTGGAACCCATATTCGAGTCCTAGGCGTTCTGTACGTATTCAAAGTCTTAATAATCTAAGTCCCTAGAGGAAAGTGAGGTTAAAGCCTGGGTATCTCTAAAGAAACCTAATTCGCTAAAACCTATAGCTCTGATACCAATCTGTCACACACCGAAATATCAGAGCTGGCGTGACTGGACCGGTATCTTCATTGCACAGCGGAAGCAAATAAGCTAAGACTTCTAAACAGTGAACGCCCGCTAAGTACTCAAATCACCATGGGTTCTCCTATTCCAACCGTTCCATTTTTTGAAAATGCAACCTGAGAAAGAACATGCGAAAAATCAACATAAAGTTGAGCGAGTTCATAGTTTGTTTTGAAAAGATTTAATATAAATCTTTTAGATAACCGGTTTTAAAGTTTTTGAGAAAATATAGAAAAATCATTTTCTCGGCATAATATATGAAAAACTGTGAGTCTAGCCCACGAGAGTCTTTGTGCATTGCACGAGAGAGAAGGGGCCGAGCCCAAACGAACCTTTGTAAGCAGGATCAGCGCGTCCTCTTACTTAGGTATAATTTGAAAAGCGTTACCAAAGTTTGTAAATCCATGTATTTGTGAGTTTCCATCAAATGAATCTTAAAAACATTTGAAAATTTGAGTATCAAAAGCTGGTATGTAAGCGTCAATGAACAGATCATTAATGTTTTGCAAGGACATTAATATGTGTGGCGACATAGGAAGCACTCAACCCTAGCGGATTTCCCTCGGTCCACCCGGTTAGAACAACAAAAGCACTACATGGGCCACACAAGGACCCAAGAGTGGGGCTCGCTACACCCGATAGATCTACCACTTTTGCCCTCGGTCTTATACAAGATTAATGGCACTTAAGAGAGATTACTATTCGCTCACCTGATCTAACAGTTCATTCCCTAGCTTAACCATACCCTAGTTAACGTATAATGTGTGAGTTATTCATGTCCTTGGGCCTCTGCCCATGTCCTTGGGCCTTTGCCCACGTCATTTGTGTTATTAAAACTCATGCATGTTTCGAAAAACACTTATGTTTTCATAAAACCGGTATGTTTAGTATAATCTTTTCGTAAACCATTTGAGTTCGTTGAAATTCTGTCGCAAAATGGTTTATAAATATGTGATATTGATTTATCGAAACCTTGTGTGATTTTGCAAAACTTGCATGTCTTTCCACCCCCGAAAACATTTTATAAAAAAATGTAAAACAGTGAAAAGTGGGGGTTATGAACTCACCTTGACGTTCCTGTGCAAAGCTAGCCTAGCGTGATTCCGTGATGTCATTCCATGAAAGTGAACTCGCTAGCGTGCATCTAAAGCATTCCTAATCAAGGAATAATTATAAGTTTCTAATTTAAACGTAGCTAAACTACGCGTCCGAGCTCTACCGAATCGTTAACTAATCGATTCTATAAAGGTGTTGTTAGTTTGACTCAGAAAAACCAATCGATGGTTATTTGATCCCGTTTATATTCGGGACAAATCTAAGTCTCGAGATCGACTTAGTTTTCGAGTGATAAAAAAAATATATATATATATATTCAAATATAATTATATACCTGCGATGTCGTGTTGGTCGTCGTGAATTGAAGGCGTAGATAATTATATATATAGCTCGTTGTTATCAAATCGAGTCGGTTAATGATATCGTTTGTTATGAATCTTACGGCAAGGTGTCATACTTCGAGTAAAGACGTTTAAAATAAATATAAATAATTATATTTATTTTATAAAAGTATACGGATTTCGTAAACTAGTAGCTATTTATTTAGCGAAAATACTTCGATAGACGTCGCCTATACAATATAGATATGTTTGGCATTTCGGATTTTTAACGAAATTCGGGCAGAGTTTCCTCTGATTTTCGGATAATCCGACAATAAAAGTTATATTTTTTTTTTCAAAACTCAACAATTATTCCATCAATATAATCAACAATATATAGTTTTCGTCGAAATGTCAAAACATAAACTAATTTCTACTCGAGTCGGTTCGAGCTCGGGTCGCGTATAAATATAAAATCTATAACAAGTTAACGCAATTTCGCGTAGTTTAAAGGTTACCGGGTTTTGCGTTGACTGAGTTTGACCCGACAGTTGACCGGGTTCGACCGGCCGACCTGTTGACTGGCTTTGACCGTAGTTGACTGTGACCCGAACCAAAACAAAATCCGAATGACTTGGTCTTCTTGCAACCCACCGAGTTGAACCGTGTTGAACTGAATCTGAACTGCGCTGAACCGGGTTGCACCGAGTCACCTAACGTGCATGAATATCTTCGATCATCAAAACTAAGCCCGTGTAAAGTGATATAATAAAAAAGAGACACGTGACTAAAAAAACTAACTATAAAAGCTTTGACGGAATCACTGGGTATCAATATACATACCCAAAAGCAGCATGTGAATTTCTAGAAAGAAAAAAAAAAAACAAGAGCTACCTCCAACCATTGAACCCAGCTACTGCCACCACCAGATCCGGCAGCATCCTGTCCACGGATCTGGTCATTAGACCTCTGCCACTTGCCGCCGGAGGTACCACGACCTCGTGCCGTCGTCGGTGTTAGGATCTTGCACAACCACTAACACCCGATGTTGATGTTGTCGGACTCGTCTCTTCCACCGTCACCGTACCACTGTTGTCGCAACCAGCAAGAGATGAATTTAGCTTGAGAGGAACTTGATTTTGGCACCAAACGTGACTTGTTTTGAGGCTGCAACAGGCCTGCAAAGCTGGAACAGAAAGGCTGCCAAAAGAGTGAATTATAGGACTGTTTTGGGTTGCTGGTAGTTGGTTTTTGGACTGAAAGAGAGCCGAGAAAGGGGCTATTCTAAGGCTGATGATTCAGGCTTCAAAAGACAGAAGTTTGTGTGTGTTTGTAGAGGTAAACGAGAGGTGGTATGTGTGTAAATTTAACCAGCATTTGCTCTTCATTTCTAGTCCAAAAAGGTAAAGAGCTGGTACTTTTTTTTTATCATGAAAAAGTATGGTCTTGGCTTCTTTTTCTCCTTGTTCTTTCCCATCAAACAGAGGTTAAATAGGGATGGATGGATGTTGTTGACTTGCAATTGATTAATTCTAATGTGCTAGTATGGTCATTCAAATAAAATAGTTTAATCAAAACAATGGCATACAAAATGTTGATTAAAAGCATTGTAAGTTGTCTTGTCCTGTCTACTCTTCGCTTTGGTTGACAGCAAGAAAAAAAAGATAGGCAAGATATGGTTTTAGGAATATAATAATGAAATTGGTAGAATCAAACATATGGGTTATTTGTGTTTTTATTTAACACTAGAGCTTATAAAATATTTGTTATCATGACACTTTTATCGTTACGCGATAAGACTCCACCGATAATGTTAAATGCAATAATTCATGCATTTGCCCGGGCATTGCTAGACTTCATGGAATGTCGTAAATATCATTTTAAGATCGAAAATAGGTAAAATAGTGTCGGTAGTCGACGTTTGACGCGTTCGTTCGTCGGTTGCGTTAAAAACGCGTAAAATGACTCGGTTACCGTTTTTAATTCGTTTTTCGATCCGATTTCATCTACGGGTAATAAAATTTAAAAACGAAGCAGAATATATCGCAATATATTAATATCGAGGTGAAATTCGACTCTGGTGCTTCCGTTTCGTCGTTGATTGCCGGTGCGTTACTGTTTCGCGTTTTTCGTTCACGCTTGCGCTTTGTGTCATTTGAAAGGATAATATTATCGCAAAACCGCATTCGTATGTACAAGTTATACGTATAAACTTCGTATTTGTCGGCGTTGTTAGTATTTTGTATGGTGTCAGTTCGTTATCGTTTAACGCTCAGCAGATTTTCTGAAATTTCACCATACGCGCACCGTAAAGTCAGATAGGCGTTCCTAATCATTTCATAAGCCAAATTAAGTTAATTAGTGCCTTAAACACTATTTATTTTCGCCTAAACGTTTGTTAATTGCGTAATTAGAAGCCGTTAAGTACCGGTTGTCACATCTAGTCCGCTAGAAGTTTCTCGACCCACCGTGGGTACTCACGACAATGAAGCAGGACCAAGTGGAACTACTCATGAACCACCAGAGGAACCAGCTCCGTCATTTGACGTTTCTGACGACTCAGAGGAGGAACCCGCTCCTACCTTTGACGAGGAGCCAAATGATACTTCGGAGGATGCTGTGGATCAAATCGTTGATCTCGACATTTCGAATTTGGAATCGGAAGTAGTTGTGCCTAATACGGTTATGCCACGGACGTTGTCTTACCACCCTTCAGAACAGATCATTGGTGACTTACAAAGTGGTGTCAAGACCCGACATCAAATAGATCAAGCTCTTACTTGTTTTTACTCTTCTATTGCTGATATGCAGAAAGAAGTCTCATTTAAATGTTTCATTTCGCAGATAGAGCCCAGAACCTACAAAGAGGCATTGACCGAAGATAACTGGGTGAATGCAATGCAGGAGGAGTTGCAACAGTTCGAAAAGCTGGGCGTCTGGAGTAGGGATGAGCATATCGGTATCTGATACCGAACCGATACCGCCTAATACCGATCCAGAATTTCACGCAAATTAGGTACCGATACTGATACCGAAACATGTCGGTTAGGTATCGGTACGGTACGGTATCAGTATTATACCGTACTTTGAGGGTCGGTATTGGTATAATACCTATACCGTACCGTACCGATACCGAAAACGCCAAAAAGTGGATACCGATCGGGATACCGATCGGGATCGGGATCGGTACGGGATCGGTATTCGGTGGCATATGCTCATCCCTAGTCTGGAGACTTGTTGATCTGCCTAAGAATCAAAAGCTAATCAAGACGAAATGGGTGTTTAAGTGTACGCGTGATGATAGAGGCGTCGTAGTGAGGAATAAAGCAAGACTCGTGGTACAAGGATTCAGTCAACAGGAAGGAATAGATTATGATGAAGTCTACGCGCCGGTTGCCAGACTCGAGGCAATTCGGATATTTCTAGCCTTTGCGTCGTGGAAAGATTTCAAAGTATATCAACTTGACGTCAAATCTGCCTTCCTGTACGGCACAATCAGAGAAGAAGTGTATGTGGGGCAACCGCCGGGGTTCACAGACCCACTGCACAAAAACAAGGTGTATCTACTGGACAAAGCGTTGTACGGACTTCACCAGGCCCCGAGAACCTGGTACGAGACGCTTTCGACATACTTGCTGGACAACGGGTTCACAAGAGGCACAGTAGACAACACTTTGTTCACCAAGGAAGAAGCAGGCCACTTGTTGATTGTGTAGATATATGTTGACGATATCATTTTTGGATCCACCAACGACGACCTGTGCAAAGAATTTGAAAAGGTTATGAAGAAAAAGTTTGAGATGAGCTCAATGGGGGAGATGAAGTTCTTCCTCGGGCTGCAGGTGGAACAAATGCCCGACGGAATCTTCATTCACCAGACGAAGTGTGTAAAGGATGTGCTCGATAAGTTCGACATGACAGATTGCAGTCCTGCATCCACCCCCCTCGCGCAGAATCATGGAATTTGTCCCGACGAGCAAGGTGTGAAGATGGACGAGACATTGTACCGATCAATCATCGGTTCGTTGATGTATCTCACGGCTTCCCGTCCAGACATCATGTACCCGACGTGTCTCTGCGCCAGATATCAGTCTCCGAAGCAGTCACACCTGACTATAGTGAAACGTATTTTACGGTATTTGAAGGGTTGCCCAAGCATCGGCTTGTGGTACCCTCGATCGGGTGACTTTACTTTGTCTGGTTTCGCTGATTCTGATTTTGGTAGCTGTAAACAGAATGCTAAGTCCACCACTGTTGGGTGCTAGTTCTTCGGAACTCGACTTGTCACCTGGCAGTGCAAGAAACAAACTGCAGTAGCGCTCTCTACATGTGAGGCTGAGTATGTCTCAGTTTCTAGCTGTTGCTCGCAGATCCTTTGGATCCAACAGCAGATGCGCGACTTCGGTTTGCAATTCTTGGATACACCGATTTTCGTGGACAATGAAGCAGCTATTAATGTTACTAAAAATCCGGTTCACCATTCGAAAACTAAACACATTGAAATCCGTCATCACTTTATCCGTGATTGTCACGAGAAAAAGTTAATTCGGATTGAACACGTTAACACCGATGATCAGAAAGCGGATTTTTACACTAAACCATTCGACAAAAAGAGATTTTATTATCTTTTGAAATTAAACGGGATGAAGAATCTGCAATCTGGGAGGGTAATCGAATGTGAAGCCGAGTTGGGCGGCGATCTGACATGAACCTGTGTCGTGTTGTCAAATTTCCTTTGTATTGTTTTATTTTCTGCTTTTCGATAAAAACAAAAACATAAAAATATGTTTTAGTTTTAGGGGGAGATATCGCAGAAAAATACAAAAACATGATAAAATCAAAAAATACAAAAACGATAGAAAACCATAAAATCCAAAAACATTAGAAAATTTCAAAAAGAGTTGTGTAGAATAGGGGAAATGAGCTAGACGGACACAGTACGCTAAAGATTTGTAGTGTTTAAAATACATTTAAGCAGTCTCGCTATAGATGTGCTGATAGGTCTTTACAAAATTAGTAGATCAGTTTGGGATATAAACATAAATTTCACTTGCGTTTACGTGGGGAACACCTCCAGGATATATAGGTAACCCCTGAAATCCTGTTTGAAAGGTCCCGTATTCTGAAATACTAGGTCTTTATGCTCAGTGATATTTGGGGTATCATACCGGGACTTCTGTTGTATGGAAGTACTGACCTAGTCCCCGAATAATACTTTCTGCAAAAGCTTTGAAATATAAGCTCACCCTCAGCATGCCGATGAAACAATAAAATTGATAGTCGCTGCTGTTGAAAACAAAAGATCCTCTAAAGGGGACACACCTTAAAGTCGAAGCCGTCATCTCTCTGCGTATACGGAAGTATCGACCTGAGCTCTCACGGCCCTCGCAATTACCCCTAAACAGATATCAGCTGTGGTATACTCACCTGTAAGACTAAATACTGGGGTCTGGATACGGGAGTATATACTGAGGTGGGACACATGTAAATGTTTAAGTCCTAAAACACTAATTTAGTATCCCGAACAGATTGAACATTTTGTGAGAATTTAAGAGGATCAATATATCAGCAATCTACGCGAATTGTTTAAAAGTTAGTATGAAATAAACAGCTTAACGGTGCTCGTGTCTGGTCGGCAGCTGATATGATCCCCTAACACACTCGCAAAAATATTGTGTGTACATAGTTTTAGTTTATCCAGTTAAATCTAAAAAGATTTTCTTTTCTCATCTTATTTTTCGACAACCGACGTTGGGAATTGGAAGATCAAAGCCTAAGTGCAGAACATGTCAGTGTTTTGATGAGGGATGGGTAAGCTGGAGATTGCTATACAGTGATTGGTATATTGTTTGAAAGTTAAAATGTGTTTGAATGTTTGAAATGTTCAAAAGTTCATTCATTTGAACTGATTTCAGAAAGAAATGTCAGCAAACTTCATAAATCTGATCATTCACGGCCATTAACTTGGACTTGGTGGGTCAAACAGTTGACCAAGGTCATTGACTTGGACTTGGTCAGCTGGGTGTAACTGTGCTTAATCTGAAAAATAAAAAAATGAAATTTTAAAAAAAAATCATCACAGGTTCGCTTATTTGTCAACATTTCATAGAGGTTCGCTTTTATGTCAGTTACATAGTGGTCCGCTTATTTGTTCATATGGGTCCGCTTATATGTCACTTGTTATAAAAGCGGATCTTCTTCACATATATAAACTAGTGGTCCGCTTTTAAAGTCACTTTACTACTTTCGCTTATTTGTCACTCTCTCACCGACGATTTGAAGCGGAACCATAACACGACCAAATTCAGGCGTTGTGCTGCCCGATTTCACTAGATTTTGTTATTATCTTAGTATATCAATCATGGGCAAGGTAAGTTTTCGCTTAATTTGTTCAATTTCATGCTAATTTTGAGATGTCGGCCATGTCTGTTTGAACGAAGCGTAGTTTTAGGGCTTTAACTGTTAAAAATGTACAATAAAACAAGCCTGTGTAGTTGTATGATTGTGTAGATCATGATGGTATGCTTTGATTGTATCAAATCGGCTGATTGTTGATGTGTGTCGATGTTCGAGTGTAACAGACTTAGATCTAGGGTTCGTTAATTGTCATAAATGAAATTAAAACAGACCCCTAGTGTCGGTTTTGTCATGTTGATAGATTAAGAGCTTAAATTTTAAGATTTGATCAGTTTTGAAGGGTTTGATGAGGGTTTCGCTTAAACGGTCACATCGTATGTCCGCTTTTGTGAACATGTACAGGTCCGCTTTTGTGAACATGTGTATGTCCGCTTTTTGTGAACATGTACAGGTCCGCTTTTGTGAACATGTGTATATCCGCTTTTGTGAACAATTTTTGGGTCCGCTCATGTGTGCATATTATAGGTCCGCTTGTATGTACATGTTTAGGTCCGCTCATTTGTACAAGATATAGATTCGCTTGTATGTACATGTTTAGGTCCACTCATCTGTACAAGATATAGATTCGCTTTTATGAACATGTTGTACAAGTTTGATGTTTGAAATTTTTCTAAGTAATTCTGATTCAGTGTATCTGTGATTGAATTGCAGGCTTCTAATGTTGTATTTGATCCTCTTCACAACAGCTGTTGTGATTTGGATATTGAGAAAAACCCAGAACTGGAGAATTTCAGAAGTATTTTGGAGTTTATGGGTCGTATTCCCATCCAGAAGGCATTGACTGACCAAAGGCCTTTATACAAATCTCACATCGAGCGTTTCTGGAGCAATGCAAGTTATGACGATCAAAGCAAAGTGATTTCATCAGTTGTTGAAGTTCATGGCAAGATAGAAAAGATTTTAGTCACTGAAGCACTGATTCGTGAAGTCATTAACTTTCCTGACGAGCCAGATTATCCAACGAGATTTCCAGAAAAAATGGTGAAAGGGTGTATGTTGAGAATGGGATATACTGGAGCTTTAAATGCTGGAAACTATTTAAAGTCTAAGTTTCAGAAACCTTACAAGTTTTTGATTCACTGTGTACTGATTTCATTAAGCCATGCTAAAGGAGGATTTGATGCAATGCGCGATTACCAAACGAATATGATTACGGCATTGGTGTTGAACAAAAAGTATAATTTCTCACATATAGTATTTCACTATATGGCTGAGAATAGCAAGACAGATCTCAAGACCTGGATGTATCCAAGGTTTGTACAGATGTTGATTGACCATGCGTATCCAGAGATTGATCGAGATATTAAAGATGATTTGTTGGTGCAATCTCACATGACCAATAAAACACTGAAACAGCTTGTGAAATATCATCTGAATCACCCAGAGCCAACACTTGTTGTCGAGCCTTTCGGTTTTATTAAAGATGTTAAATATGTTGATCCAGATCCAGTTAATCATCAGAACTGGAGAAATGAAGTGGAAATGAAAGAAGCAAGATATGCTGACGAGCTGAAAATTCTTAAAGATTTCAAAACTACTAAGAATGAGTGGTATGTGAAAGAAACCGGAAGAAGAGGTAGAATGGCAACTCCTATTGTTCGAGAAGGTGAAGGATCTTCTTCGCAACCTAAGAAGAAACAAAAGAAAGCTGCTCAAACATTGTTAATAGATGAACCTGAAGAAGATAATCCTGTGGTTGCTGTTGAGAAAGAACAAGTTGTAACTGCTGAAGACGATCCATTTAATGTTGATGAATTGTTTGATACAGATGTCTTGGAAACAGGGCCAGAAATTGTTGCTAATGTTGAGCAAGTTGTAAATGTTGAAAGTCAAAAAGAGAAAGAGAAGATTGTTGATGATATTGAGGGTGACAATGTGGATAAAGATACAACAAGTTCCTCAAGTTCTTCAGATGGAGAGTTTGTAGATGAAACTGAAAGTCGAAAAAGAATTCAAGAGGAGATAGAAAAAGAGAAAGAACTAAGAAAAAGACAAGAAAAGGACGATGATGATGTGTATGTTCCATCTCCAGAGCATATCTCCGAGTCACAATCTCCTCCTGGTGGGAGAAAGAAAGCTGGAGCTCGTAAAAAAGTTGTTTCTCCAAAGTTACGCAAAGTCTCTCCAAATATCAAGATTCCAAAGATTGTGTTAAAGAAGAAACAAACAAAAGAAAGCAAGAAGCCACCAACACCACCACATGAACCAACACCACCACAATCACCAATCCACTCACCACCCCGACAACCTACTCCACCACAACAATCCTCACCACCTAAACAACCAACTCCACCAAGACAACCATCACCTATTCATCAATCACCACCACCACAACAACCTTTTGTTACTTCACAAGAAATATTTCAAACACCTCCACTCACCTAAATGCAACCTGGTTTATCTAGCAAAGGTCTTTATACTCCACAGGATAATCTTTTAGATGTTGGAGATTTTGATTTTGCCAACACTTCACAAGTCAGAAATGTTGAAAAGAAAGTTGAAGAAGTTGTTGCTGAGAATAAGAGGCTAGGCTGAGAACAAGAAAGTGTCTGATAGAGAGAAAGTTCTAGAAATGCGTGTGAAGAAATTGGAGAATGATAACAAAGAGTTAGTGAAAAAGATTGACAGTGATCAATCTGAGATAGACATCTTAAAGGTGAGAGTTGTTGAACTAGAGGAAGAAAAGGCTAGACGTGATGAACAGAATGAATACTTCAAATTGAAGAACAAAGAATTTGAAGCAGCTAAAGCGTTAAGAGATCACGAGTTCTATATGCTGAACAAAGTTGTTGAAAGCATGCTTGGAACATCGGTAGAACAAAAGTTTGAAGAGCTGCAGGTTGAAGAGCTCAGAGCTGAACGTCAAGCCAAAATAGACGAGCAAATGAAAGATAAAGGTAAGGGAGTTGAAGGAAGTTCGGCTGTGACTGAAAGATCGATTGTTCCTTCTATGGTGGTTGATAATCCCGAGCCTATTTCTGCTATTTCTGGTCTATTTGAAGATGATACTCCTATGAATGAGTTGATTGGAGATAATGATGAAGATGATGAAGAAGAGGATGAAGAGGAAGATGATGAGGATGAAAAAGTGTTTTCTGCGAGCAGTCATGGTTCTGATGATGATGATGACGACGCTGCAGGTGGTACAGGTTTGAAAGTTACAGAAGGTTCCACTGAGAAAACAGTTGATGATCTGATGAATGATTCGGTAAATGAAGAATCAGGGGAAGCAAGTGGAAAGGGGGAGTCAAGTAAATCTTAGATCATTGAACATACTGAAAAGTTAATCTTGGGATTAGATGTTTACAGAGAAATGATGCATACTGTGGATCCTGAGTTCAAGTTCGACTTTGAAGAAGAGTTGAATACTTTTGATATCAATCAACAGCCTGAATACACGTATAAGTATGTTGAAGAGGCTGATCAGTACGATAGAGTGGAAGTAGAAGACTGGACGGATGATGAAGATGTGATTGAAGATACTTCTAAGTATCCTACGCTTATGGAGTTCTTTGCTGGGGAGAATAGAGAAGAATTGAGGCAAAAAGTAGCTGAGGCTGTGATAGATAACAACTTTGAGAGTACTCAAAAGGATATGGAAAAGGAAGATAGATCGAAGTGGTTCAGAAAAAGTCATGAGAGAAAGTTTAAAAGACCTCTGAAGTATTTTCAACGTGATCGAAGTGTATCTCTTGGTGACATCATCAGTTGGGGTTTCTTACCTCAAGTGAATGCGTATGCAATTAGAAGAGAGTGCGGAGTTCAGTACTTTGAACGTTTATATGACATCATGTCATTACCGTGGTGGGATGTGGATGAACTGCCGAAGGTTAGATGTTTGGATTATCCTGTTCGAAAGAATGATGTTGCTATGTGGGGCTACATTAAATATGAATCGTTGAAAGAGTTTCGTAAACGGAAGCCACATCATCCTAAGAGAGTGCAGAGGGTTGATCCTGAAACGGGAGTCGAAGAGACTATTTTGAATGTCAAACCGCCAAGAACGATGAAAATGATACCAATGCCTCAGATGGAACAAGACTTTTATAAAGGCTTCATTGGTTGGGTTTATCGTTGTATTTCTACCGAAGCCATAATTACTTACAGAGCAGGAGAGGAGATTCGAGAGATACATGTTTATGATCCCATGTGGCTTGTAAATTGCTCTGCGAAGGATATAGAATGTCTTTTCATCAACAAGATTCACTATCAACCAGCAGATAGAGAACAAGCGCAGCAGTTTCAACGTGTTGTTTCCCTTTGCTTTCAGAAAGGTATCAATCCTGAGAGTAAATGGAAATCATCTTGGTGGTCGCTTGATGAGAAGATGAAAAGGAAAGCTAATCGTGAACGTCAAAAGCTTGAAGAAAAGAAAGGTACATTCTTGAAGATTCAAGCTGAAGAAGAAAAGGCGAGGAAGAAAGAGAATGAAAGAATAAGGATTGCGCTGAGCAGAAAGCCGAAGCCAAGGGAAGAGTCGTTTAGAGCTGTCTGAAGACCCAAAGTCAAGACGAAGACTGCGGCTGTATCCAAGGGGGAGTTTGTTGGTGCATTATGTCTAAAGCCTGCGTCTTAGTCTTGTTAGTTTAATGTATAGGGTCTAGATGGGTTGTTTATGTATTGTACAGGGGTGAAATATGTAATTTTGTGATGTAAATGGATGAGGTCCGCTTATATGGACACATGCCATAAAAGCGAATCTACATGTTAGAGGTCCGCTCATATGGACATGTCCATATAAGCGAACCTGTCTCTCCTATAAATACCCCAAGTCTGTTTTCACATTTAGTACTTTGATGTCATCGGGAGCCGAACTGCTGACCGTGTGTTTTCTGAAGAATTAATGTGAAAGCAAGTTAAAAGTGAATTCTATCTGTTTCTACTCATTTCTTCTACAGTTTTGCTTTGATTCATGCCAAATATGTATTTCCGCTACATGTTCGGTAGGTACTAGCTCAAATTGACTCATTTGACTGTCATACTCGGTCCTACATGAACGAAAACGCTAGCAAATCGTCTAAGTCTTCTTTTAGCTTTAAACAGTTCAAAGCTTGCGGTCCAAAGGAATTCACCGGCGAAGATGGTCCTACGGCCATGTTTCAATGGTTTGATTCGATTGAAGTCACTCTGTATCAGAGCAACTGTCATAACAACCTCCAAACTATTAACGCCACCGGCGTCTTCCAGTCCCGCGCCTTAGACTGGTGGACGGCCGAAAGAAACAAGAGGGGAAACGACGCAGCTTATGGTTTGACATGGGACGAGTTGAAGGACCTGATGATGAAAGAGTTGAAGGACCCGACGAAAACGATGACTTTATTGTCTATTGTGATGCCTCGAACCTTGGTCTTGGTTGTGTTCTTATGCAACGAGACAAGGTTATCGCTTACGCATCTCGTCAGCTCAAGATCCACGAGAAGAACTATACAACCCACGACCTCGAGCTAGGTGCAGTTGTTTTTGCGTTGAAGATTTGGCGACACTGCCTTTATGGTACTAAGTGTACGGTCTTCACCGACCATAGGAGCCTACAACACATCTTCAGCCAAAAAGAGCTTAATATGCGTTAATGCCGATGGGTAGAACTTCTCAACGACTACGACTGTGAGATTCGTTACCATCCTGGCAAAGCAAATGTCGTTGCCGACGTGACGTGTGCGCGTATATACATATTTTTACAATAAATTTTACACACGATTCAGTTTTAAATTTATAAAAATGATTTATACTTCAACAATAAAACACACATGAAAGGGCAAGTGTACCCCGTCATACATGTAGTAAAGTATCGGTAAGAACCAAGTGTCGATCCAAGGATGTAGGCGGAGAAATAATACTAAACCTTTGTCATTAAATTACTGGTAGAAAGATAAGTGAGTGATTTGTTTAAACTAAAAATAAGACTAAAACATAAATTGTCATAAACATAGTAGACTCCAAATAAGAAAATAAATATATAGCCTTGCTTTATGCACAACCAAAGCATGTGAACTAAGTCAGTTTTGTCACTTAAAGCACTTGGTCAATTCTCCATTTTCAAGACAATTAGTATCCCTTTCGGGAATCCTAACATGACAATTCTTTGGAAAGCTAAAACGATAAACACACTTTAACCACCTAAAATTATTCTTTAACGCCCAATTGACAAGTGTCTATGAAAATCCCCTAAATAAAAGTTAGTCATCTATTAAGAGTTTTCTAACTTCACTTAATCAAGGAAAGTGACACCGATAAACACAATGTAACCACCGAGACAAGCATAAACTAGATTAAATCACAACCGAGTTCATTTTACAAATCTTGCACATAAATTCATCAAGCTAGCAATTTTGGCCTAAACTACTAACTAAACTAACAATTTATGCCAAGAATTCATAACAACACCATTTAACCCGTTAAGGTCCTTACGTGAGGGAAAGCTTTCTTGATTAACAATAATTACCCCTTATTAAACCACTAACCATTTCTAGTGTCATGGTGCACACATTTTAAACAAGTTAAACTAGTTAAACAAGTTTAAAGCCTACTAATACATGATTAATTAAGTTTCTTTTTGCAAATATCTGAACTAACCACATACTAATCATCCAAGATAATTAACTATAATCAAGAAATCAACATCAATAAACAAGGTTGCAAACTAATCATCAAGGATTAACATAGAAAATGCTTCAAGTGTCATTACAAACATAATTAACATACTAATGGTTGTTATTAAGCAAGGGATACTAGTGTTTTTGCCCTTAGGCTTACAATAATACATATTCATCAACCAAAATGCTTGAATACTAGATAAAAACATGGAAAGATTTGAGAAATCAAACCATAAACAAGCACAAGATTCAGAATCCGGATAGTAACGGAGCTAATCGGCACAATGGGGCTTGAATCCGGGTGAAAGCAAGAGCCTCCGAAGCCTATAAAATCACCTGATGAGCTCCCAAAAGTCCAGAATGTCGAACAGAATGCCATCTTCTGTTTTTTTATAACTTTTTCAGATCGCACGGTCGTGCGATTAAAGTGCACGACCGTTCACTTTATGGTCCTGTTCACCATACCGTGTGACATCAGCAAGTCTTGACTGGTCTTCGTTATGGCACGGGCGTTCCATTGGTTGCACGGTCGTTCATTTCCGAGATAAAATGGACACGGGCAACCGCACCGGCTGTGCATTGTATGGTTGAGGCTGGTCATCGCATCCGCACGGGGTGCCACCAGACGCACGGTCGTGCGTCTCCGAGGAAGCCTTGCACTCCTGATCGCATTGGCTGTGCAACACCGAGCTGAGCCTTGATGTCGGATCCGCACGACAGTGCCATGAGTCGCACGATCGTGCAACTCGCCCAGCTCAATTTCTTCACAGAATCTTCGCAGCTCTGCCGTTTCGCCCGGAAAATCCTCGTTTTCATCATCTTCTTGCTTGGCACGCTGTTTTCGGCCTGTAAACAAAAGTAAACCCGATTAAGTATCCGATTCTCGGTTTTACGGCCAAAAACACGTAAAATGGGGATAAAATGGGGGGGATAAAGTATGTGTAATTTGGTGAATATCACGACGCCCTCAGCAGACGAAGCTATTTGCATAGTGTTCGTAATGTTCATGTCCAGCATCATCTCGAAACTCTCATCCGTGACGCTCAGCATGCCTGTTTCACCGAACGCACTTTGAAGAAGGAAAGAATCTATCATAATGGTGAGCAGTTAGTGAACAAGTCGAATGGGATTTTCCATTACTTGGACCGAATTTGGATTCCCAAACGTACTAAGTTGCGACGAATCCTGATGGATGAAGCCCACAAGTCTCGATATTCTATTCATCCTGGCGCCGACAAGATGTAATATGACCTTCGTCAACGATACTGGTGGTCTGGAATGAAGAAAGACATCGCTATCTATGTTTCAAAGTGCCTGACTTGCTCAAAAGTCAAGGCCGAACAACAAAAGCCCTCTGGTTTGCTTGAACAACCAGTGATCCCGATGTGGAAATGGGAAAGCATAGCCATGGACTTTATCACGAAACTCCCGCGTACAACCTCAGGTCACGATAGCATCTGGGTTATCGTTTACCGTTTGACTAAATCTGCTCATTTCCTGCCGATATGAGAAGACTTCAGGGTAGAAAAATTATCCCGAATCTACACCAACGAAGTGATCTATTGACACGGTACACCTCGTGACATCATCTCAGACCGTGATGGTCGGTTTACCTCGCGTCTTTGGGAAACGTTTCAATCTGCTCTCGGTACTACGCTTAATCTAAGTACCGCATTCCATCCCCAAACTGACGGTCAGACTGAAACAACGATTCGTACTCTGGAAGACATGCTTCGCTCGTGTGTCATAGATTTTGGTGGTAATTGGGACACTCACTTACCCTTAGTTGAATTCTCGTACAATAACAGTTATCATTCTAGTATACAAATGGCATCGTTTGAGGCATTGTACGGAAGAAAATGTCGATCGCCAATTGTGTGGTATGAGATCGGAGATGCGCAGCTAACCGGTCCCGAGCTACTGTAAGAAACGACTGACAAAATGCTCCAAATCCAAGACAACCTGCTGAAAGCTCGGAGTCATCAGAAAAGTTACGCCGATAGACGACGCAAGCCCCTTGAATTTGATGTTGGCGACCATGTACTCGTAAAGGTATCACCTTGGAAGGGTGTGGTTAGATTCGGCAAGAGAGGAAAGCTCGCGCCTCGATATGTTGGACCCTTTAAGATCCTGGAAAGGATCAGAAAAGTGGCCTACAGACTCGAACTACCGGAGGA
Source organism: Helianthus annuus (assembly GCF_002127325.2). Lineage (NCBI taxonomy): Eukaryota > Viridiplantae > Streptophyta > Magnoliopsida > Asterales > Asteraceae > Helianthus > Helianthus annuus. Next base: position 88,099,282 of record NC_035435.2, read on the forward strand.
ACTTAGCAACATTCACCTGACTTTCCATATATCGAACCTTAGAAAGTGCCTAGCCGAGCAGGATTTACAAATTCTGCTAGAGGATCTCCAAGTGAACGAAACACTACACTTCGTGGAGAAGCCTGTCGAGATCATGGATCGAGAAACCAAGAAGCTCAGGCGCTCACGCATTCCCATTGTGAAGGTTCGCTGGGAAGGCAAACGAGGCGCGGAGTTCACCTGGGAACTCGAAAGTGACATGAAGGCGAAGTACCCACAGTTGTTTGTTACGGCCAAAGCCTAATTTTGGGACGAAATTCCCTCAACTAGGGGAGGCTGTAACACCCCGTGCTATGAAAGTCAAAGTCAAAGTCAAGATTGAAGTCAAAGGAAGAAAATATTGCTAATTGCGATCTGTCACTCCTTGCTCAACTCCTGTTTTGACTTCTTTGACTTGTAGATAATCTATTTATTTTTATCGCATTAGCTGTATTATGTGGAGTACATGTTAATAATCGAGGTTTAATCGCTATTTATCGCATGTTTATCGCTTTATCGCTTATCGCATCGCAATCGCGCTCGCACCTTGAATTATAGGTTCTGAATATTGTTTTGTGTGTGTGTTACTTATATGTTACTTGTGCGTGTTTAATTTATGTTTTGTGGTGATCAATCGAAACGCAATCGCAACTCTATCGCATCGCACTTGAAATGCAAACGCTAAACGCCAGTTAATTATGATGATTGTATGTTAGATATAGTGAGCGATGGATAGGTTATTTATTATTTAATACTAGTGTATCGCAACCTCACTCGAAACGCATCGCAACGCAACGCTCAACACGCGAATCGAAACGACGAAACTCAACACGCGGAACACCAGGATCGAGTGGCCGCCCGATCGAGTGGCCATCCGATCGGACTGCCATCCGATCGGTGACCTATCCGATCCATGTACCCTTTCCCTTTTTGGCAACCTATAAAAACCCTCACTTGTCACATCACTTGATGTGACAGCTCTCTCACTCGACTAGCCCACTCAAGCATTCATTTCTCTTGATTTCTCGCGATTATTGTAAGTTTTCAACCTAAATCTTGTACTTCTATGATATACACACACTTCTTCATCATTTTCTCTTTTGAATATCAACTTTTAACCTTGAAATCAGTGGATTTGAGATGTTCTAGGATGATGTCATCATGGAGTTCTTATGAACTTCAAGCTTTGGCCTCATTCCACCAAGAACAACTCAGATCTGAAGGATTTCCACAAGATTAAACAATGTTTTCGCATAGATCTACACATATTCATGGGTAAAAGGATTGAAAGATGGTTTTCTAATTTTCTTTCAACTCTTTTACACTCAATGAACTCAAAACCGATAGAATCGGAGCTTGTTCTGATCTTCTACTCCTTCTTAGTGACGTATCGGTTCAGGATCTGTTTCTATCGACGAGACTACCGATTTCGGGTTAAACATGAACAACCGTCTTGAAACAGTTGACTTATCGGACTAGGGTGATTCCTGTTCGATCGGGTAACCTGGGTCTTGATGGGGTTTCTGTTGTTTAGCACGTTATCACACCGTCTTGATCAAAACTACAAAACTTTCAAAACGAACAAGTGTCAAGACGATCAAGTAGTCGGGATGGATTTCCGTCCGATCGGATTCCCGTCCGATCGGATTACCATCCGATCGAACAGCCATCCGATCGGCTTGCACTTGGTTTCAACACTTAAACAATTTTCAACATGTTCAATGCTTATCAGTAACCAACGGATTGCCACCCGATCGGATTGCTATCGGATCGAGTGACAACCCTGCTGTGAACTTGTTCTCACTAAGTGTCCCACCAATCGGATCATTACCCGATCGAACCGCTGTTTGATCGATCGACCTGAAGGGTAGAGATACTTCTCTGTTTTCTAAATGCTACAACAAAAACTGCAAAGCCATCATACACAAACACATCCTTACCAAGCGAGATGAAAATCCAATCGAATGGTCACCCGATCGGATGACCGTCCGAATGGATTGTCATCCGATCGACTGGCCATCCGATCGGATTGCCATCCGATCGGATTACCGTCCGACACCTTGATACCTCGCACCATTTTGCGCGCCGCTTATCGTTTATGTTATCGTTAACTGATCAGGCTTACCCTAGCGCTCCCTTCAATCCAATCACAGATAATGTTTAGCAGCTACCATATCTGTGAGTATACTCGAACCCTTTTTGCTTTACGCACTTTTGGGTGTTACATACGTTACTTATTCTAAAACACAATCTACACACAATGCAAACTCTATTTATACGCTAATCGCTCTCGCATGTTATACGTGTTATTCGATGAATGCTAGTATGTTATGTTTACATAGTGATTGTTGACTGACACCTTAGTAACGATAGTACTATAGTTTGGACTCAGCACCTGTCGTGGACAGGGGTTGTTAAGGGCTTTACTTCACGTGCGCCAGTGGGGATATGTGTTGCACATTCTACAACTCGCAGTCACGTCTGTGCATATTTCTTTGTCGATAACCTACTTGCCTTCGCTTTGTACATGTTACATGCTGGTTATACGTAAACTATTTCGAACTCTATTACTACTATCAAACTTGTATGCTCACCTTTACACTATGTGCATTGACCTCTATTTTAACGTATGTGACCGGTGTTTGATTGCTTAGGATGCCGTGCTTACCTGCTTTAGTGGAATCAAGAAGGAAGGAGTCTAGAAACAAACCAAAAACAATTTATTTATTTGAAATCTGAGTTGTCGAAACATGATACTTGTCTTTGAGATATTTGGTCTGTAATAATTATTTACTTTGGTATGTTATGGTATGAGACAAAATATTTAAATATCTGGTAAAATAGTTGTTATGGATTTCTCCTGGACAATCTGTTTCACTCAGTGCCATGCCCCGGTGTTTACGCCATCAGTTGGGGTGTGACACCTGCGACATAACCTGGGGGTAGACCGATAGCTACAGTACGAATTCTCCTACATGAATGAATGACGGCGTGCCACGTGGACCACTATCCTGACCACAACAGAGGAGACCAAGAGGATATTCCCCTTGGTCGGACAGCTGGCGCCCGGTAGCAGCTGGCAAGGTCTCTCCTTCCTTCTTCACCCTTCGGCTATAAATAGGACCGTTCATCATTCAGGTTAAACATTCTGTTCTCCTCACTTTTCACCTACAACATACACTATCTCCTCCTCAGGGCAGTCCTTATTGTCACGCCGGAGCCTGGTTAAGAAGGAAACCCCCATATTCCCCTCTTAACGAGCTAACGGTGTTGCTGTTTTGCAGGACCTCAGTCTTAAGTGAGTAGAGAAGGAGATTGAACCCACATAAGAGACGACCCAGCTAGTTAACCTTCGGTGTTAACCAGTGTTTCATCAGGCCTACTTTATATATTAAATGATTTATTATTTGAATTTTTTAATGTTTTAATAAGGAAGGGTAATTTGGTGATTTCAAATCAATGTTTCATGTTCCAGTATAGGGACTACCCAAGTAACAAGTGATCAAACCACATGGACCAAACATACTATTTTGAAAAGTTGGAGATTAAATGTGAAATAGACAATTAACTCTAATAATAATAACTACTAGCGGTAAGACCCGTGTGCAAACATGGGTCGTTTCTTAGAAAACCATGCATAACACATATTGACAGAACATATAGATATTTTACCAAAACGTGTTATTTATTATAGCTAAAAGACAACTATATAAGTAAATATAAAAGATTTTAACAAACTTAATAAAAGATGTCTAACAAACTTAAAGTTTAGGTTGTGCAAACACGAGTGGTTTCTTAGAAAACCATGCATAACAAATATAAACGATGATTATAGTTATATTTATATAGACTTATAAATAAAATAAATAAATAAGTCAGTCAGTAAATACTTAAAGTTTAGAGTATAAAAACTTAAAGTTTAGATTCTGCTGAGTCTTGTTTCTCTTCTGTAAATGTCTGAAAAACCATTTTGATGATGTAATCTTCTTGGGCCTTGTCTTCTTTTGTTAATTCATCCATCTGCTTTTCTTTACTTCTTTGATAAAGGATGCTACCATGTGGAGCAGTGGGTCTCCTGATTGGAAATTTTTGTTGTTTCACTGGAACCACTGCTTCCGGATAATCAGGCTTTTTAGGAGCAGTGGGATCTCTCTTCCTTAACTCTTCCAACTTTTTGTAGGTAGCAAACACCTTTTCTTCTCTCCACCTTGTAACCTGCTTTCTTGACCCATAATCAGCAGTTATCAGCTCTTCTTTCATTCTTTTCAGTTTCAAGGTCCTTTCTGGTACATTTTTCTTGTAATTGGCCCAAACCGGAGGAGTTTGCTTTACGTTGTCTTGAATCATCTTTTGAATTCTGACTGTCTCCTCTTGCAGTTCACTGATGGTCCATTCTTTGTATTGATACTTTTCTGTCCTGTACTTCTTGTATGCTATTATGTATTCAAGATAGTAATTTCTCATACTTTCATCATATTTTTCTGATAATTTCTGACAAAAGACTTTTGAGAACTACTCTAAAGTTCTAACTTTACTGAGCAGATATTGATAATTTGTTTGAATCTCTTTGTCAGACTTTCCCTCTGTATCTCTTTTAGATATATCCTCTGCTTGTTGGGCCTTTATTTTGAGATATTCTTCTATATATCTTGGCAAAGGATAACCTTGAACAGATGGGAGTTTCCTCTTTTCAGGATCATCTTCAGAGTAGAAGGATTTGATTTCCTCCCTGACTGCTGGAAGATCTAGAGGATATTGTACTCCTGCAGAGTCAATGGCAGTGTTTTGATTGAAGAGTTGAACTGAAGATAATGGAACAGGGTTTCAAATGGTGACAAGGGACAGCGGTTGTGTAGATGTTAGAGTTGGGGAAGTGTCATCTTCCACTACATTGTTTGTTATCTTTCTCCTTTTGTGCTTTGGAAAAGTTGGTGGTGTATTTATGGTTTCAGTGGCAGAGATTGAAGTAGTTGGTATCTGATTAACACCTGTTGAAACAACTGGTTTTCCAACCATTGTGGTCACTACAACAGTTGATGTGTCAATTGTTGTTTTCTGCTTTTTGGCAGCTGGATTTTGTGATGGTGATATTGTTTTTGGTATGACAGTGGATTGACTGTGGGTTGATGTAGTAGTGATGGCAGTTGTTGAGATAACATCTGTTGAAACAACTGAAGTACCAACAACTGTTGATACAACATGAGTTTTAACATCTGTTGGTTTGGAGGTTTGATGACAGGAAATTTTGGGAATTTGAGGAGTTTGTTTGGTGGTTTTGGAAGGTGTTGCGTTGACTTACTTTTCTGGTAGGCTGTCTTCTTTTAGGTTTAGAAGTACCCTGCTCTTCTTTTTCCATCAAAACTTTCTTCTCCTCCTCAAACTTTTTAGATCCTTTCATGTTTGCCTTTAATGCAGCAAATGCATTTTGAGTCTCATCAACCTTTTTGGAACCATCTGGTCTTGGGATTTCTACCACAAGTTTGGACATTCGATCTGCTGGCATGCATAAACCATCTTCTTTTCCCTTCTTCCCTTTAGTTTTCTCCCACTTTTTGACATCATCAAGATTTTCAACAAAGATGATTGAAGGAGGAGCAGTGCCAGTAGTTTGAAGCAGATGAGCTTTAATGGCTTTGATATCTGCTTGAGTATCTTTATACCTAGCTTCCATGACATTTCTGACTATTTGAAGTTGAACTTCATGCTGTTGATCTGCATATTGTCTTTGTTTATGAAACAGAGGTTGAAACAGATGCCATAGCTCAGCAGCAGATGGATCAGATGTTGCGGATGGTGCAGCAGTGGGTGTAGCCTTTTGAGCTTGTAACAACTGTTGCAACATAGTTTTGATTTCTCCAAGAGATGTGTCAAGTTTATCAACCCTCTCCGTCAATTCTTGGTACTTTAAACCATCACCCAAGTTAATGGGACCATCTAATTTCCCACCAGTGGTGGTTGTATCAGTGGTTGACTTAGGAAAATTTCCCAAAAATCATCCACTGATGCACCTTGTTCTCGGTACTGTGGACTTCTTTCTTCAGCAGAGCTTACCATTTTAAGGTAACCAACGTATAATGGAAACACACCAGTGGACACTATGGTTCCTAAAGAAGAAATTGCCTTCAAGGGAATCTCACTAATTGAAACTACTGTCCAGGTGTAAACCATTAGGTTCAACAACAGTAGTAGCTGCTCCACTTAAACTACTGACAGCAATTACTTGTAATTCCTACAGTGTAGCTTTCTCAACTGTTGGTGGGTTAACAGAGATAGAAACACTAGACTCAGTCACTTGTTGTGGTATATTCTCATTGACAGGTGATTGAGAAGAACCGATTTTTATCTGAGCTATATCCAGTGCATCCAACAGACGTATCATTGATTGTGGTGTCCCTGTTGATACAACCTGATCCTTTTGAGAGGATGCAGGAGGAGTTTTAGGCTCAGGTTGAGATCTTTCTTCCATCTGCTGTGAGGAAGTAGCAGCAGTGGTTTCAGGTAACTTTTGTGTTGTCACAGGTGTTACCTTTGGAATCTCGTCTTCCAGAGTCACCTTTTTGGTGGGTTTGGAGGGCTTTTGGATAGTTTTCTTTTTGGTCTTTTTGGTGATTTTTTGTGTGGGTTTCACAGATGTGGTTGTGCTTCTGTGATCACCAGGAGCAGTGGGCTCAACAACAGGGACCTGAGGAGAAGTTGTTACTGCTAAATTCTGCTCAGGTACCTCTGTTTGGGTTTTTAAAGGTTTTGACAGCCTCGTGAATGTTTTAGAAGTTAGACTGTTTATTTGAATAGGATTTCCTTGAATAAGCACATGTGCATTATCCTTTGAAAACTTCTTTTGAAGATAAAAACTTAAAAATCTTGGAAACAATAAAAATGATTTTTTATTAACATTCTTAACCATATCATTGAAAATTTCCTGAGAGTAGTTAAAATTTTGTTCAGCCATGATAGCATAGCCCAGGTATTGAATTTTCAATGGTATTTCATTAAAAGTTGTTGTTTTATTTGACACACACATCAAGAGGGTATGGAATAAAAACCTCGGAGCAGGAGGAAAACTGCCCTTTTCTAAAGTATTCTTTTTCATTTCTTCTTCATACCCTATCTCAGAGAAATCAGTTTGGTACTCTGTTTTTGGGAAAGAGCTTTTACCTGTAAGATCATTGATTTCAAAAACCTCTGAAATGGTTTGAGGTGTAATGACCACTGGAATTCCCCTTATTGATGAAGTAATAGCTAAGGTCTTTTTGTCCTTAGTTTCAAGCTTTGCGTTTTTCCAGAACTCTCGTTGGGTATCCACGTAGATGGTTTCATTGCAAGTCAACAAAGTTTTGTACTTTGAAGATGAAAGTGCATCAAGCACGGAATGAAAACCTGTGTTTTTACTTGTTTTTGCAAGTGTACTCACGTAGTTATGACGGAATTTGAATGACAGATCCATGATAAATCAAAGGTAGTTAAGAACGAAGGAAGAAGATGAGTGATTTGAGAGAATTTGATGAAAACTGCTTTTGAAAGGAATTTTGAATTCGACTCGACAGTAAAAACCCTGTTTGGGGTTTTGATCAGGGTTTTATAGATGGAAAAAGTGAATGCTGACGTGGCAGCAGTTACAAAAGATCTGACGGCTAAGTACTGTCCACGTGAGAACCTCTGATGAATAATGGATGACAATTGTTAGGAAACCACTGATGAATCAATATCAGTAGTTTACAGTGCTGAAAATGAAAACAGTAACTGACTATAACTATCAGTGGATAGACTATCAATGAATTAAAACACTGACCTTTAACAACAGTCATTTTATAAATAGTGGTTCAAGCATGTTCCTTCTCCCAAAAAAAAATATTTTAGCCCATCAGTCGTTTCAATCCCCTTCAACCTCCACAAAACACTATTTTAACCAAACACTGGTTTTAAACCACCATTTTAACCAAACAGCTGTTTCAACCACAGTTTTCTCAACAGTAGTTCCAAACATCTATTTTCATCCATCTGTTGAACAAAGTTAACAGATGTACCAACCACTGTTTTATTTTCAAACATCTGTTCCCAATAACAAAGCTTTGATCATTTAAACATACCTTTGCCAATATTACAGTGCTGAAAATGAAAACAGTAGCTGACTATAACTATCAGTGGATAGTCTATCAGTGGATTAAAACACTGAGCTTTAACTACAGTCATTATATAAACAGTAATTCAAGAATCTTCCTTCTACAAAAAAACAATATTTTAACCCATGAGTCATTTCAATCCCCTTCAACCTCCACAAAACACTATTTTAACACAACAGTGGTTTTAAACCACCATTTTAACAAAATAGCGGTTTCAACCACAGTTTTCTCAACAGTAGTTACAAACATCTGTTGACCAAAGTCAACAGATGTATCAACCACTGTTTTATTTTCAAACATCTGTTCCCAATAACAGAGCTTTGATCATTTAAACATACCTTTGCCAATATTACAAGCTTTTACACTCTCAAACCTAAATATTTATTTACTTAATTTAAATAACAAACATGGTTAATAATTTTAACAGAACTAATTATATAAAAACTACAAGTGTCAAACAGCATACAAAATTCATCCATCTGTTGACCCAAGTCAACAGATGTATCAACCACTGTTTTATTTTGAAACATCTGTTCGCAATAAAAGAGCTTTGATCATTTAAACAGACCTTTGCCAATATTACAAGCTTTTACACTCTGAAACATCAATATTCATTCAATAAAATTTTAACGCAGCAAATAACAGAGCTTTGATTAATAATTTTAACATAACTAATTATATATAAAATACAATTGTCAAAACAACAAATAGCATTCAATAAAATACAGGATCCTAATTCCTAATCAATTGGTGAAACAGTAGTCTCGATAAGTAAAGCTCCTTTCGGACCATTGAAGTTGTCAACATGTTGGAGGTATTTCAGAAGTTCGTTGCTGAGATCAACTTCAATCATATCCCCCCCAGATGCTTGTTATCAGCCATTTGTTGTCTTCAATTATATTAGTCCTTCGGCGCCTATCTACATAATCAACTATACGAGGATTATTGAAAACAAACACCTTCATCCAGCCTTCTTCTTCATATCTGAGCAAATCAGCAGTTAGCTCAGCAGACTTTCCAATATCATATGCAGCCTCTTTGCGATGGTCAAAAAATGCCCTTGGCAAGGATTGACTACAATACTCTCGGGAAAATGAAGCAATCTGAAACTCTCACTTAGAACATCAAAAGCAACGATGTTCCTCTCACCTAGTGGATACCAATAATTTGAAACCATAAAATATATGGTTTTATCAGCATAAACTCCTGTAGACCATGAATAACCACTTGAACTATAATTGTTTACGCTACCAGAATTTATTGTTCTCCATGACTCACGACGTCGTGAGTAAACACGAGCAGCAGTTACATTAGTGTAACATCTGATGTTCAGCACTTTCAGATCATTGAACTGATCAAAATAAATTCCACCAGTATCAGACTTTCGATGATGATTGTAATTGAAGTAGTCATCACACAAAACCTTATAGCGCCTGGTAGTTGGATTCCAAAGAATCAACTGACAGCAAATCCCTTGATTGCAAACTAACAACAAACCATTAAATGACGATAGAATACGTAAGTTGCTAGGGTGGACATTGTTAGGAAAACTTAAGGTTGTGCTTCTAACAACATTCAAACTACTAGCAACTACGTCGTCAATGGCAATTGACGTGTCTTTAAAAGATAACAGTTTCTTTTGTACTGAATCTCCTCTTCGGAGAGCACGCATCATCTGAAATGCATGACTTGACAATTCGCTATAAAAATTCTTGGAAAGACATTTGAAACGGCCAATATCTTCTGCAGGGAGCCTTGTGAAAATCTCGTAAACAATCACTTGAAACCCATTTCTTTCCATTCTGAAGATAGCCTTGTGAAAATCTCGTCAACAAACTTTTGAAGATGATTGAGTAGATGGATGAAAACGGTAATGATCAAAACCACTGCCCAATGTATTTTATATACCCAATGAAGGCGGTTATGACTAAAGAATATGATGCAACAGTCGTTAGGCTTTTAATGCATTTACATGGGAAAAATATAAAATTAAACACGTTATTATAATTAAAAATAACCTATTCATTTACCTATAAGACGCCTTTAACATAAGAAAGAAGTGATTGAGTGACGTGCATTAATTGCAAAGTACATATCCCGAGGCATTTTGAATTTGAAATTACCAGCATTTTTTTTTACCACTGCTATGCTATATGTTTACCAAAGCAAACATCTGCTAAGTTATACTTTCTTAGCTATGGGCAGTAGTTTAGACTCTTGAATGTGGGCCAGACTTTTGACATTTAAATATAGAGCAATAGTTTGAAATACAAAGATATTGCGAACATCTGTTTAAGCCTCTCCTGTTTCCAACAGTAGCAAGTCAATAAGATGCTGGCAACAACAGATGATAGCAATTGACAACAGTAGCAAGTCAAACAGCCGTTAGATCAGCAGATGATGATTTAGAGCAGATGTTCTCTATACACTAACAGAAATTGATACAATATCAACATAATCTAATTAAACTCCAAAACAATTTCACTTATACATCAAAAGGCTCAATTTGCAATTACACGATGATAATAAAAATTAGATAATAATACTAATTCAGCTTAAAATTACAACCAAACTTTAAAATCTAACAACACCACCAAGAAATTTACGAACCTAACAGCAAAAATTTAGTGCTTTTAGCTACAAATTTAGTGCTTTTAGATTTAAATTGCATCAATGTATATCTTCGAGAATCGCCATGAACTCCACGGAAGTATTTTGAAATTCATCAACATCAAGTCTTTCCTGCGGGTTCTACATCATCATCATCTGCCCAAAATCATATACATAATCATCCTTTAAATGAACATTATTAATAATCTTTCTTTGTGTTTAATTTAACTTTATGCTTCTTTTAATACAAACCTATAATAACCCGCAGCAGATTGTATAAATTTCAAACAACTGGGATTAGACTGAAATATAAACCGAGAATTAGAGTATATCACTTGAAAATTAAGAATTCAAAATTTTAAAACTGGAGTAGCAAAAAACACATACTTTACACGAAGTTGAAACAATGACACTGCAAACAACTGTAGGACAATCATCATCATCATCATCTGCAGGAAAGACCATTACTCTAGTAAGATAAAATGTTATCTTACAGCAGTAGCAGATGCTTTCTTGCATTTAGTAGGAACTACTGCGGGTTCTACATCATCATCATCTGCCCAAAATCATATACATAATCATCATTTAAATGAACATTATTAATAATCTTTCTTTGTGTTTAATTTAACTTTATGCTTCTTTTAATACAAACCTATAATAACCCACAGCAGATTGTATGAATTTCAAACAACTGAGATTAGACTGAAATATAAACCGAGAATTAGAGTATATCACTTCAAAATTTCAAAACTGGAGTAGCAAAAAACACATACTTTACACGATGTTGAAACAATGACACTGGAAACAACTGTAGAACAATCATCATCATCATCATCATCAACTGCAGCAGACCATTCACAATCAACATTTAGTCATAACTCAGATAACAAAATTTTAGTAAAAATCAAAAAGAAAAACAAACATAATCATATATATCACATTACCATGATCAAGGAAAACCACATATCCCCAAAAATTTTTTTGAAAGTGGGACAGAGAGAGCTTCAGTTTTCTGTTATCCTTTATGAACAAATGCCGAGTATTGAGAAGAAGGAGTTTGAGGGAGAGATACATTAGAAATGTGGTTTGAAAATACAAAGTAGAGAACACGTTTATATAAGAATATAATTGACAGAAGTGAGTGAGTGACATGCATTAATTGAAAATTACATATCCCCATGCATTTTGAATTTCAAATTACCCGCATTTTCAAAACAGCTGCTGCTAGGTACACATTTCCCAAAGGCAGCATCTGCTACTTTCTTATAGAAGAGCAGATGTTTGCCCTTTGGAATGTGGGCTAGACCATTTGAATATACAAGACAGTGGTTCGTAAATTAAATTAAAGTGATTTATATATTAGGCTTTATGATGTAATAATGAGATAAGAAAAGCCTTGTTGGACATGCTCTCTAGCTGACATATCAGCTTTTCTTATGTCACTCAAATTTTTCCTTTTATAGAAAGTATAGAAGTATAGATAGATAACTACACTTTCATTACAAAATAAAATAGGAAAAATTACAAGTTTTGTCCTTTATCTTTATACCACTTTTCAGGCGGTGTCCTTTTTAACGAATGTTAACAGGCGGTGTCCTTTACTAGGTATTTTGTTGCAAGTTTAGTCCTTTACACCCAACCCAGTTAAAAACCATGTTAATTGTTGGGTGTAAAAGACTAAACTTGCAACAAAATACCTAGGTAAAGGACTAAACTTGCAACAAAATACCCAGTAAAGGACACCGTCTGTCAACAATTAACAGGGTTTTTTAACTGGGTTGGGTGTAAAGTACTAAACTTGCAACAAAATACCTAGTAAAGGACACCGCCTGTCAACATTCGTTAAAAAAGACATCGCCTGAAAAGTGGTATAAAGATAAAGGACAAAACTTGTAATTTTTCCAATAAAATAATAATAATAAGTATTTAAATAACCGATCACAAGATGCATTTAACCTCATGTAGCCCAGAGAATCTGATTAAAAAACTAAACCGAAAACTACCAAATCTTATGGTCCGTATCCTATGCGATGATACGACTATACGTATACATCAACCAACGAACCTACCCAACCCCCATTCAATTGAATTCTGTACAGTGAGTTTTCATTTCTCCCATACCCATTTGTCATTTTCTTCATCTCGCTCTCAAATGGGTCCAATTAGGGCTAAATAGTTGAATATTTCATAGACCCTTTTATCTTTCTGAATCTCAAATCACGAGTACCCCCCCAGTAAGTCTATCAATCTATCTGTATCTAATCTAATCTAATCTAATATGTTGTGTTATAACTGATCAATTATATGCTTAACAGGGTTGACTGAGTGATGGAGAATAGAATACCACCTGGAAGTTACTTCCAGTACTCTCCTACTGGTCTTCATGCTTCACTTCAGACTGCTTCTTCTCCTTCAGATCGTGAAAGGTTAGAGCTTTATTCAAATCTTTTCTGTCTACTTGTTTATAGTAATTAATTGTCTATGTTCATAGATAGATAGCTTTTGGATCTTCTTGGGTGAGACTATAGGTACACCACTGACAAATTATACGGGCGGTATGAGGTGTTTTAACGACTCATCATACGGGAGGTATGAGTTGGTGTTCTTACAAGTCATATGTGTTAGTTAGACTGGCACATAAGCGACTTATGGTCATATGGGCCTTATAAATGGCCAAAAAGGGTATGCGGGGTAGTATGAGGTGTTTTGTTGGCTTGCCATACGGGGCGTATGGTCTTGAGAGCTGTATAAACGGCGAAAAAGGGTATATGGATTCGTATGGGATTTATTATTGACTCATCATACAGGCCAAATTGTTTATACGGGCGGTATGAGTTGGTGATGTTACATATCATACAGGACATATGATGTGTTAGACTTATGAACACGGTTGACAAATGCTATATGGTGATTATGGTCCATATCATACACGTATCGTTTTGTTGGAACTATATATGGAAAGTCTGTTAATTCTTACTCGTTTTCTAACTATAATAATCAGTATGAAGTTGTGTAATGTAGTAATTTTTAATTAAGGTCTAATGCAATTCTTGATTTTGGTTGGGAACTCCACTTATATCACAGTTAAAGATGGGACCCATCCAAAAAAAGTTGCCATATAAGAATAGTGATGTGATCATTAAGATCTTAATAGCTATGGTCATTAAGAAGGCAGTTATAATACCGAATCAGCAGTGGCGGACCCATAAATTATTTGTTGGGGGTGCGGATGAGTGGTTCAAGCATATTTTTAGGGGGTGCGGTCGGGTTTTTTTGCTTAAAAATGCGAATCAGTATATACAATTTCTCTTTGCTTTATACCATCAACTATGTTGGAGAGTGGAGACATCATACCTAGATTAGAAGGGCTGGCGTTTAGGTCTCACATTGTCATCGTTTTTTTTTAATCTTCGATGCATCTTTCCTCTTTCATAAAGTTATTGTTAGCTAGAAGAGTTAATGTTATCTATTTTAAGTATTTGTTCGCAAGTATATCCATTGTAGACAAGTCACAAGAGTAGGGACTTTAGTATAGCAAATTGGATTAAAGGACTTTTTCATGTTTTTTTACATGTTTAGGGACTTTAATATGCCAAAATAATGTTAAGGGACTTTTTCGTCAAAATGAGAAAGTATCTTGGTTTTTTTTTATATTAACCCTAAATGTTTACGCTGTCGTCTGATGTTTTCATTTTGTGGGTTGCATGAGAAGAAGTAACCATGTGATTCTATGCAGTTAATGCGGTAAAAAAATCAAGGACCGATATTTGAGATATCGGTTATCACTGTGGGATATCGGTAATTTTAATATCATGCAGAATTTATATATATAGCAATTTAACACTAACAATTCATTGTACTCTCCTACTACCATTAACAAATTAACCTTTTGCAAATTGCAAAACACTAACAATTGTAGCAAGTAGGAATTGATTAAGACTTAAAACACTAATAGCAACAATAAGAAGAAAGAAGAATGGTAGAACTAAGAAGAAAGGTACTGATATCGGGAAAATCGGTGATATATCGGTCAATATCGCCAATAATATTGATACCGATATTCTGACCCATATTTGACACCGATATCTTACATGGGGACCAATAACCGATATTAACTGCATAGATGTGATTTTGGATTTTATTTACTTGATATGAAGAGAAATAAAGATGTGACCCACAAAATAAAATGTATCTTTTTTGGTTTTATGTTATCGATTCTGATTTTTATTTGTACGGTTGGGACTTGGGACGAACAGATATTTGGCAGAATTGCTTGCAGAGAGACAAAAGTTAGCACCCTTTATGCAAGTCATGCCAATATGCAGCAGGCTCCTAAATCAAGGTTTTTCTTAATCCTTTCTTTCTTTCATCGCAGATGGGTTGGAATCATTTCTTAATCACTAAATATTTAAGTAAGTTAGGTAAAAGGTGCGTCGGGTCAAATTTCAAACTGGCCCGACATGTACAAAAATGACCTATATATACAGTTAACCCTCTCATTTTGCCGCCTCTAATCTATATCGTAGTCCAATGCATAGTTGTTAATAGCGGTCGCTATGCTTGCTATAGCGAATAGTGTAGCGGAGCGAGAGTTTCCCGCTATAAGGTGTTTAGCACCTAAAAAGCGATAAAATAGGTTTTTTCTTTGTTACAAGATTGAAATAAGAAGCGTATATTCTTCCATATTTACCGGAACTTTTATAAAATATACATATAAAATATTTTTATAATTTTCTTCTAGTGTATCGCTATTTTTAAAATAGCGCCCACTGTTTCGTCGCTATCGCTACGTAGTGTATAGGGAGCTTGCCGCTATTCGCTATTAACAACTATGGTCCAATTGCATTGCAAATTTTACACCTCAAGTAATGTTGAAGTCAAGAGATTAAGTACCACAAGTAGCATTAGTGGGTCCCCTAATATTTGATATTAATTTGGTTCCTTTGTTTGTCATCTTCATTCAGAGATCATGAAGACCTCTGGACTTGTATCGAACCATAATTTTGTTGACCACGAGAGAATGTTGCGTGATAGATCATATCGATCATTCGGTCAAAAACCAAATGGAGGTCCAATGGATGTGGAGGCATGGCCCACGATGCAATCAGAGGTATCTTGGTCAGATCAAAACAGATATGTAGACCTAAGCGTCTGTATTTTTGTATTGGTGTGCATGTACTGATATTTACGATCACTGATAATGGTTGTGTTGGTTTAGGATAACCGATTTCTACAAAGAATGGCTTCTTTTCCGGCTTCTGCTAGGGGTTGGCCCGCATCACCAGGCATGGCGACCCCTACGGTTATAAAAAAAGTTATTAGACTTGATGTTCCGGTAGAGAAATTTCCAAATGTAAGTAAACACAGATGTTCCAAACTTCCCTTTTTTTGTTTTATACTGATTTTCTAGAGACGTCACCATCGCGTGTAAGGGTAACGGGCCAGAATGGTAGTTTTATGCAATGTTGTAGAAGGCGTTAGGCGCTAGTCGGGCGGTGAGGTACCGCCTAGGGATTAATCGGGATTAATAGGGATTAATCAGATTGGACTTCTTAAGTATAAATTTACAAATTTTTATATATATATAGATAACGTTATACCTTTTATTAATAAATTTACAAGTTTAGGAGATAACTTTATACTTTTAATTAATAAATTTAAAAGTTTAGGAACCATATGTAAACTAGTGAAAGATAGAGGGGATTAAATGTTAAAATACCTAAACTTAAATGTTAAATAGGTTAGTTATAATTAAATGTTAAAATACCTAAACTTAAATGTTAAAATAGGTTATAATTAAATTTTGGGCTTTAAACCATGGGCTAGGTTTCAAAATTTGGGTTTATTGGGTCAAAAACCATGAGACCGATTAGTCCGATTTTCTCCGACTTTGACCGATTTTCTCCGACTTTGACCGATTTTGACCATAACCGATTTTTTGACCGATTTTGACCATAACCGATTTTTTGACCGACTAGCATAAATTTAGGCAGTAACCCACCGACTAGCGCCTAGGCGCCGATTAATCGGCCGCCTAGGCCGATTTTTGCAACATTGGTTTTATGGTATGGGTAGAAGCGGGTTGATTTGACCCGAAACAGTTTGTCTCTATTTTAATTATGAACAACTAGTAATTTTACCCCGCGTGTTGCGCCGGGAATCGGGTTGGTTCGTCACGTTAGCAAGAAAAAAACACGAAAAGAAATAAAAGCAGATGGATTAAACATGAATATTAAGCAAAGTTAACTAACAAAAAAACTTTATTAAAGTAGAGGGACTAAGCATGTATATTAGAAAAGTTAAAGTAGAAGGACTAAACATGTATATTAGCAAAGTTAAGGGTGTAAGCAGAAAAAGAAAAAAAGATTTAAAAAAAAGAGCTGCCGCCACATGGCAGCATATTAGTGGGTAGAATGAATAGTAAGAGAGGAGAAGTTGGTTTTAATATATATAATTTGTGTGTCAAATATGAGTACAAATTTATATTAGAGTTAAATGCCATTTTAGTCCCTGTGGTTTGTGTCATTTTGCAAGTTTAGTCCAAAGGTTTCATTTTTCACCTGTGGGTCCAAAAAGGTTTCACGGTTACCATTTTAGTTCACTCGGTTAACTTCATCCATTATTTATGTTAACGAGAAGGGCGATTCGGGCATTTTATATGTAATTCTGTTAAGTAGAAGGGCAACTTGGTCATATAAAATGACCGAATCACCCTTCTAGTTAACAGGAATAATGGATGAAATTAACCCAGTGGACTAAAATGGCAACGGTGAAACCTTTTTGGACCCACAGGTGAAAAATGAAACCTTTGGACTAAACTTGCAAAATGACACAAACCACAGGGACTAAAATGGCATTTAACTCATTTTATTATTTCAAGAATAGTCTAGTTTTCTTAACAAATTTAGGGAGGTTTTATGCATTGAAAATTTTTTTGTAGTCGATTTTTGACCCATTTTCTTTGTTACTTCTTATATAATGCTCGTTAGAAATAATACAATTTTGTTCCGTATTAGTTTGTTCTAACATGGAAGCATGACAGTATAACTTTGTTGGCCGAATTCTGGGCCCACGTGGAAATTCGCTAAAAAGGATAGAAGCCATGACAGAGTGTAGAATATACATCAGAGGTCGAGGCTCGGTGAAGGATTCTGTTAAGGTATGTTAAATAAGGTATTCTAGTAATTATAGCAACACAGCCATTTTAATTTTTTTTTCTCATTATTTACAATAATTTCAGACTTTATTTCAGTTTCACGAACCGGATCAACTTTCATTCACAATTCTTTTTTTTTTTTTGGGTTAATTTCTATAATCAGAATTTGCTGCTACTTTTTAAATATCTGTAACGCTTACAATTTTTAAAGCATCTCTCTTTTTGTTTGATAATAGGAAGAGAAGTTGAAAGATAAACCGGGATATGAGCACCTCAACGACCCTCTACACCTGTTGCTTGAAGCCGAATTTCCCGAAGACATAATCGACTCACGCTTGGATCACGCGGTTGCACTACTAGAAAACCTCCTAAAGCCAGTGGTAAACAACAATTTCTACGCCATTAATACACAAACGGGTTTGAATGTGGTGGGCTAACTGAACCGAATTAACTGAAAAGAAAATGGGTCCCTTAACAAAATAGATTATCATTGTAAGAGTAAAGTACACAGATGGTCCTTGTGGTGAACCAAAATTTTGGATTAGGTCCCTAGCTTTTCAAAGTACACAAATGGTTCCTGTGGTTTGCACATTGTAACTCGTTTAGTCCCTAGCTAACAAATCTAAAGGTTTTAGCAGATCCAAGTTAGGGACTAAATGCGTTACAAAGTGCAAACCGCAGAGACCATCCATGTACTTTTGGAAAAAGTTGGGGACTAAACAAGGTTTAAAAGAACGGAAACGAGTTTCGAGGCGTTTTCCCTTCGCCTCACGAGGCGTAAGCCTCAAGGCGAAACAAGGCGTAAAGCGGAGGCGGTATCAATAAATAAATATAAAAATTATATATATTATAAAAATAATAATACTAACTAATTTCATCATCAGATTCATCAAAATCATCAAAAACGCACTTAAAAAAGACATGAAATGCTTGAAATTGACACAAAAAAGTCAAAAACATCAAAAACAACTATCACAATCCCCTGAGGCGCAGCTTTCTTAGCGCCTCAGCCCCTCTGAGGCGCATATACATTAAAAACACCATGAGGCGCGCCTTAGACTCGTTTTTTGGCCGTTTCGCCTCGAGGCGCGCCTTGAGGCGCACACCTTAAACGTTTTTTAAAACCATGGGACTGTTTTTTAAAACCATGGGACTAAATGCATCACAAAGTGCAAACCATAGGGACCATCCATGTACTTTGAGAAAGCTAGGGGCCAAATCCAAAATTTTGGTCAACCACAGGGACCATCTTTGTACTTTACTTGTCATGATAAAGCATATTAGTTATATACAAAGTAAAAAATAAAATAAAATAATAATTGTGGGTTGGCTCAACCCGGGCCCGTTTTGACACGTGCTAAGAAATTATCTGTTTTGACCCGCTACCCAGCACGCTAACCCTACTAACTCCGTTTATCATCAGGATGAGTCAATGGACACTTACAAGAAGCATCAACTAAGAGAATTGGCTATGTTAAATGGTACACTAAGAGAGGAAAGTCCTAGCATGAGCCCAAGTATGAGCCCGAGTATGTCTCCCTTCAACAGCAATGGGATGAAACGGGCCAAAACAGGAACATGACGGGCCACCATGGCCCAAACACTGGGTTGCGTCAATTTGATCGTGTGAACCGCACACGGGTTTTACCACCGACTATATCCACAAGACGAGACTGGAAATCTTTGAATGCTCAAGAGACGACGGTCTGCTTTTGTGGCATATTGTGACAGCTTCGGGCTAATTCCGGCCCGTGACTTAGGTTTGAAAGACTTGATATTTACTTGTAGTTATCTATTTTTTTTCTTGTGAGTTTGATTATTAATGTTTTTAGCTCATTTTGATTTCTGAAATAAGCATCAATAATAGTATTGCAGTAGTCTAGTTATTGATTGTAATCAAAGACTAATAAGAGGCAAATAGAACTATGTATAATAGTTTGAATAACTCATCAATTCAATTACTTTTGTCTTTTTCATAAAACTTGGCATTCATTATGTTGACTTTTCATCATTTATTTTATATATTACTATTCTATCTTTTTTTTAACGGCTAATTTTCCCCTAAAATACTTACACCTCCCAAGGATTGAACTTTGGTCTTCCCACAAGAGATAATTTCTCTTGACCACTAGGCTATAGCCTAAGTGACATTACTATTCTATCTTTAACAAATTAAACTAGAGATGCGCAAAAGACCCGGTTCCAGATCCGACCCGCGGGTACAGACTAGTTTCAGACCTGGGTTTAGAAAAAGGAACTGAATTGGAACCAGTTCCACCTCTACCCGGTCAAAACCTTGACCCGAACCAGTCAAAACCTGGAGAAAAACCCCGCCAAACCGGTCAAAAACCTGAGCGTACACGGAACTGGTTCCTACCCTACCCGCTTATTGACTTTGTCGACCAAGCCCGGACCTAGTTCCTACCCGGTTCTAGGTTCTAAAAAACCCAGTTTGTGCACCTCTAGATTAAACTAATCAAGTCGAGAAAGAGATGGTTGAATCAAAATAATTTTGTTTAAAGTTCTATTTTTGTTAGAGGGCAATATGAATGTTCTAAATGGGTTATCTCATGTTCCATCAACACACTAAATGGGTTATACGATCTACCCGGTGTAGAAGTAGGCCAACATTTTTATTGGAAAATACATTGGGTTGGAGCCGAACCTAGAAAATCAAAACCAAAGACAAGATCAAGGATGGATCAGCCTTTGTTATTTCGGGATAGGCTGGTTTCGGGTTGAGCCATGAACGAATTTAAACTTTTTTATGCTAATATAAAAAAGCAAACGTAATTTAAACGTTTCCGTGCACAACCTATCATAAAACCAGAAGGGTTTTCAATTTTTACCCGGACACGTAGCCAAACCGAACCCGAATTCACCCTCATAAAGGAGTATCCGGGTTACTCGGTTCAACCAGAATCCTAAGCTAAAAGGTAACTAAATGATGTGCATTTTTTAAAGTATATAAATCTCCTAAATTATTTCTAACCTATGTAGCACAGGAACAGGTACGGGACTGGGGTACGGGGACGATACGGGTATGGGGAACGACAAAGCTGAAAAATCCAAGATACGGGTATGGCAAAGGTACAGAAAAAAACATAAAAAATAAAAATATATTAAACAAAGTCCAAAATATATTAAACAAAGTCCGTATAATGTGGTACGATCTTAAACTTTGTGCTATTTTTATAAACTTTAAAGTTTAGGGACCAAATGTAAACTAGTCAAGATAGAGGGGTTAAATAGAAAAAAAAACAAACTTTTTAGTTTTTACTAAACTCTTCCTTAAAAGTTAGTGCTAGGAATGTAATAAAAGAAAACCAGAGGGTGTAAAGTGACAAAAAGACAAAATTTATTAAAAAACCCTACAAAAATGAGAGCGCCGACCCTTTCTTTCTCATCTTCCAACATTTGTGGCTGCTTACTAATACAGAACTACAATTCCGGAGAGATTTTTTAGTCGCAAAATTACCAGAGCTGCGTTTTCTCCGGTGAGATAATCCAGCAACAATGGTACGTTTGGTTGCCGTCCCCCGATTTCAGGATACGTTTTGGAAACGTCCCCAGCTGTCCCCACGGCGTTTCCGTCCCCGGGACAAGTACTAAAGGCTCATAGCCGTCCCCGTGCTTCATAGTTTATAACTTATAATAGCTTACAAAAAGCTAATGTTTTTAGTGTTTAGTCAACATATCTTTTAGGAAAATATTTATTTTGACCCGTTTTGACTCGTTACCCAATCCTGGTTTGCCAGCTGTACTAAAGATCTAAAATAAGAGAAAAACAATAAACTAAAACAAATCCATATCTAGATAAACTCTGGTCTATTACATCAAAAATAATAATTTGACATTTTTACAAAACAACGTTCTTTAGGTATTCCATTTCCTGCTCTGGGTACTGGAAAAATCCCCTTCCATTTACACCTGCTTGAGATAAGCCGATTATTCGTTAATACTCTCCTGACTTTTAAACAAAATTTATAAAAAAAAAATACCAAATAACAAACAAAACATATAAAAAGTTTATTTGGTGCAAATGTAAATTAATCAAATATGATTATCAGGTAAATAGTATTACTGATTTCCATCATCACATTAGGGTTGGTCGAAAAGCGTTGGGTCAGGTTGACTCAAAATCACTTTCTATCCAAAATTTGTATAATTTTTTATAAATAAGAGTAAATTACAAAAATCGTCCTTTATGTATGTCACTTATTGCAAACTGTGTCCTTTGTCTTCAATAATTACAGAAAAGGTACTCGATGTTTGCAAATCTTTGCAAATTATGTCCTTTAGCCCTAACTCAGTTATTTTTTTGTGGTTAAATCTGACCAAATGGACCCCACATGAGGGTATTTTGGTCATTTTACTCTCATGTGAGGTCCATTTGTTCAGATTTAACCACAAAAATACCCTCATGTGGGTTCATCTGGTCAGATTTAACCACAAAAATTAACTGAGTTAGGGCTAAAGGACATAACTTGCAAAGTTTTGTAAACAGCGAGTACGTTTTCTGTAATTATTGAAGACAAAGGACACAGTTTGCAATAAGTAACATACATAAAACACGATTTTTGTAATTTACTCTATAAGTAATTAGTTCGCAAAAGATTATTTATCAAATAACATTGATTGTGTTAGGGTTTTTATGGTCTGGTTTTGATAGCTTTTAGGTCAAACTGTAAGTCAAACCGTTAGTAACGGCTTTTGACCATTGTAAACCAAACCAAACTATTAAAAATTAAAATCGTACCAAACTAAATCGCTACAGACAATTCGGATTTGGTTTGGTTTCACGATTTGGGCTTATTGGGTTTTATAATATAAAAAATGCATAAAAATATGATCAAAATAACGAAGTGGTAATATTCCAATCGTCAAAACTTAAAAATCAAAACGACTCCTTGTATTGTACTGATAAGCAAAGCTACATTGCCCAAAATCAACCGATTTAAACCATACTATTCGTGTCGAAAACAATTTAAAAAACCGACTGCAAAACCAAACCAATGACAAGTTTAGACGGTTCCAAGCTTTCAAATGGACCAAAAGACCCCTAAATTATACCATCGGGCACCAGAGAATAAAACTTTAGGGGAACAACAAAAGTGGAGTTTACCTCCATCACAATGAAGCGGGTCACTCAGAAAGAGCAAGTTCAAATTCAAGCTCATCATCTTCTTCAAAGAGCTTTAACAGACGAGCATGCTGCTCTTCACGCTTCTTCTTTTGCCATAGTCTGAAAAGGTACGATGACAAACCGACAATTACTGCAAGACCGACACATAGTATGAATATTGTAGATCCCTTTTTGCTCTTTTTCGTATCTTTTGAATCATCAGAAAAGCCTGAAATGATTTATTATATATTATGTTATTAAACTTGTTAAGACGACGATACAATTTACAAGATTCGAAAACAACAAAATATTCACAAGCGATTAAGATCAAGTTATTCTAATCAAGGTTTAAAAAAACGAAAACGAGTTTCGAGGCGTTTTCACTTCGCCTCACGAGGCGTAAGCCTGAGGCGGAACTAAAAAATAAATATAAATATTATATATCTTATAAAAATAGTAATACTAACTAAATTCGTCATCAAATTCATCAAAATAATAAAAAAACGCACATAAAAAAGACATAAATTGCTTGAAATTGACACAAAAACGCAAAAACATCAAAAACAAATATCTAAAACCCCTGAGGCGCAGCCTTTTTAGCGCCTCATACTACTCTCTGAGGCGCACAAACAGTAGAAACCCCCTGAGGCGCGCCTCAGCATCGTTTTTTGGCCATTTCGCCTTGAGGCACGCCTCAACCGTTTTTTAAACCATGATTCTAATGGCCGATGAAGTGGTAAAATAGACAAGGTTGAGTAACAAGTTAAAATGAGTAGTTTTTAGTAGTGGCGAAGCTTAAGATTTCCGACCAGGGGGTCGGAAGTCACCGGACCTAAGATTATACCTAAAAATTTATAAAACCGAGGGGTCAAAAACGTATATACCTAAAAAAATTCTATACGAAAACTACACACTGGACACTACTGAGCGAAAAGTTCACGCCCCCCCCCCCCCACATTATGCTACGCCCAGTGGCGGACTTATAGTGTTAATAGGGGTAGCACGGGCTACCCCTTAACCCCGTCTCCGTAGTGTAAAAATACCCCTTAACTCCATTTCCGTAGTGTAAAAATACCCCTCAACTCCGTTTCTGTTATATAAAGGATACCCCTGATCCTAAAAGAAAAATTAGGATACCCCTAACTTTTTGGGCTAGTTCCGCCACTGGCTACGCCCATGGTTTACAGTGCCGTTGAATTGGGCGAGTCCAACCCACAAAATGGCGGACCAATGATTTTTTTTTCTTACAGGGGTCAAAATGTCGAAAACGTTTGATGAATCAGTGTCACTCTAAGTCGGATACATATGATTACAACCACAAATGTTATCCATCAGGATGTTATAAACAGTATGATAAACACGATTCATCATCAAACTCAGTAAATCCCACCAATAGCAAAGCAAAGGTAGGGTCTAAGGAGGGTAAGATGTACCCCGTAGGAATAGAGAGGCTGCTTCTAGTGAGACCCCCGGGTCGAATGATAAACACGATTACAAACACTATATTATTATAGTAGTGATCTTAACATTTTGAAAGAAACGGAATTAGAAAACTTTTATGCATTTTTCATGCAGTTGAGATGAGTTTCAACCCGTTTGGCCCGTTTAGTTTCTAGTTAAGCCCTTAAGCTCCACCCGAAACTTTAACCGGAAAAGGAAAGGCAATTTGTTATTTGTTTTCAGCTAAGATAAACATTCTTTATCCTAAACTAGTTAATAATGAATATTAGAGAAGCAAAAGGGCATTTTTATGATATGCAATAATAGCTTAAATTATGTTGAATTACTTGGCCTAAATTAATTAATCCTGATAATCATGGCGAATCGGAACATAGGAAACATGATCGATTCAAATACAAAAAACCCTAAAACACATGCGAATGTGCGATTAAGATGAAACCGCATGCAATTAACGCTAAATAATGATCGGACGATAATGAGAATGAAAGGAAGAAAAACGAACCGGAGGGGAATTGGTGCAGGAAAATAGAAATGAAGAGGAAGAACATGTGCATGAATCTCCGGCGTAAAATATGAGACATGTTTTATGCCAACCAAGGGAAAGAAGGAAGCCTACAATATATACACACACATAACGGTTAATTGTATGTATATGATCTCTTTTAGATTTCACTCGAACGGACCTAACAATATGTATATAAGGCTACTCGGTGTGGTGTGGGGTCGTCCAGCCTGGCCTGGCCCGACGACGTCCCTCAATACCATTTCCATAGGGGTGGCGGCGTCTTCAGCGACATGGAGGAGACGTTGGTTGATGTCGGGCCTCCTTCTCACACACATATAGATACAACACACACACACACACACACATATATATATATATATATATATATATATATATAGAGGGCGGTTAACCTACATAATGACTAATCGTACATAACATACGTTATAATCCTGACCGTTCGATCAGACGATTAAAAGCGGGATTAAATAAATGTTTAAGGGTCTGGCTAAAACGTAATTATTTGAATCAAAGGTTAAAATGGACAATTCCTATACCTAAAAACCCGGCTAAATCTCAGTATCTAATCAATAACCATATTTGTTCATCAAAAAATTCGGTGACTTTCAAACGACTCGGAGCGACGGAGAAAAGACGATTCCGACCGTCGGTGAAAGAAGACTAACAACGATGAAATAGTAACGAACATCGATTTCACTTGAGAATGACGAATACGGCATTAAGAGGTATCGATTCAATCCCGTTTATTTTGTTAGACAGTCCCAACCTTATACTTGAACTAATCGGCGGTTACATTATACCTTGAAGCAGCTAAAAGAGAAAGAAGGAGCAAGAAAAGAAATGATCCGGTGAAGCCGGTGCACATTAGCGGCATAACTACAGGTTTGATGTTGATTGTTGTTTTTTAAAGCCAAAATTAGGGTTGATCCACTAGCGTTATTTGATAAGAACAAGCGTAATTGTTTGTTGATTCATTGATATGTCGAAGCGGGATTATCAGGATCAACATTAGATCATGATTCTCTTTAATGAACTAGCGGAATTAGGTTACATTGTGAAATTGGGAATTTTACCACTTGATATTGGGCGTCTGATCTAATTGTGAAATTGAATCATTTTAGCTATCAAACAAAATTAGCATGATTGATATGGAAATATAGAATTAGGTTGCCTTGCCGGTGCACATTAGCGGCATAACTACAGTTTTGATGTTGGTTGATGTTTTTCAAGCCAAAAATAGGGTTGATTAACTAGCGTTATTTGATAAGAACAAGCGTAATTTTTGTTGATTCATTAATATGTAGAAGCGGGATTATCAGGCTCAACATTACATGATGATTCTCTTTAATAAACTAGCGGAATTAGGTTACATTGTGAAATTGGGCATTTTACCACTTGATATTTGGGGCGTCTGATCTAATTGTGTAATTGAATCAATTTAGCTATCAAACAACATTAGCAAGATTGATATGGAAATATTGAATCAGATTACAGTGTGAATTGGGATATGAAACTTATAATCTTTGGGTTTCTGCGGTAATTGTAAAATTGGTGATTTAGAGGTAACAAGCGGCATTAGTATGATAGCTATTACATATTGATATGACATACTGGTTCTAGCTTAAAAATTGTGTAGTTGTAGATTTTGAGATAGCAAGCAGCATTAGCATGATTCATCCCATCTTTTAAAAACTTTGTATTGGAATATGATGTAGGGGTTGCTGATGATGATGATGATTTTGAACCCCCGATTCAGGCGATTATGACAAAGCAACCTCATAAATCAAAGGTTAATAAAAAGCATACAAACTATAGTCTAGAAGATGATGATGATGACTTTGAAGAACCTATTAGAAATTTGATAGTCAAAAGAGGTGAAAACACAAGAAAAAGGCCAAGTACTACAACTAACCAAGATGGTGAAGACTTTGAACCAGTAAAAAAGAAACAATCGAAAAACGAAAAGCAGATGGATCCTATCGAGGGGAAACGGAAGATTACCGATGCAGAACCTTTTAGGTCAGAACCAAGACCGTTCTATCATTATCATCATGATGTAATAAGCCTACGGTGCAGTCCTTCAGGTTTTTTGGATACAGTTAAGCACTTTACTGAAGCGCAGGTGGCGGATGTGAAAAGCATTGGATTTGGTGCTGTCCTTAATATAAAGCTTTATCATATAAGCACACGTTTAGGGTATTGGCTCGTACGAAACTATGACGAGCAATACAGCACACTAAACATAGGAAATCACAAGATAAAAATCACCCGAGATTCAGTACATGACGTGTTTGGTATTCCAAAGGGTAATGTTATTGTACGAGAAAAAAATAAGCCTAGAAAAGGAGCAATAGTGGAGAAAAATACGGCAACTCAAGGCGCAGAAACAACCATAGATGAGTTCAAAAACCAGTGGCCAGACAAAAACAAAATTACTCATACTTTGCTTGCAAGAACTATGTCAGAGCAAACCACTGGCGGACGATTATTCAAGCTAAATTTCCTAGCCTACTGGAACACTTTGTTTGTAGAGATAACAAAGTCAACAACTGTTAAACAAAGTTTTCTACTTGCAATTGACAAAGAGGAAGACATTCCAAATCTGGACTGGTGCTCCTTCGTTTTAGAATCGCTGAAACGAACAAGACAAGGTTGGAAAAAGTTAGACTCACAATACAATGGCCCGGTTGCATTCCTAACGGTATGTTATGTACACATCTTTAACGGTTATGCTAAATACGATATTAATATTAATAATTTGTTTTTTTTCAAAAAACAATATGCAGCTTCTATACAGCCATTATTTCAACCAAAGACACAAAATTTTCGATGAACCTGTCAAAATGCCTGTCATACATTATGTAACCTCTGGTATGATCGACGACGTGGAAGAATATTTATACAACAACGGGCCGCTAGGTGTTGAAGATTGTGATGAAGTGGAAGAAGACGAAGGAGCAAATGATAATCGCCAGGATCAACCACATGTTACTGCCTCGCGCATAAATGGCAATGATCATCAAAATCAAGAGGCTACGACCGCACCATTCGAAATCCCACCATTCGAAACCGTAAAAGAAAACACATCGACGGTGTACACTGACCTTTTCGCTGACAACATCCCGATACACGAGGCAGCTGCGGTACAAGAAAACCTCACCGAATTCAATACATTAGATGATATGGAAGATACGGATGAGTACATGATACCACCAGTGGATACTACACATGTCTACAACAGAAGAAACCTGACTGGAAACCTGGATGGGGAGGATCCGATTGACGAAGGAGACATACCATCAAATACGGATTGGTTTGACGGGTGGAATCCGAATGAACATATTTCAGACATGAATTTAGATGAAATGGACATAGGGACACAAACGCAAAAAGAGATTGACTACTGCAGCACTCCAGTTCAACTAACCGGGGTGATCTATGATCATGCTGCGTGGGAAGCCTTGAAAAAAAATAAAAAGGTAAACTTGATTTTTTGTTTGTTTTTATTTTTATTTATTTTTTTTTCTGTCAATAAGAGATGCTATAGAGCTTGTTTATGATGTTAGACAATAATTCTGTAGATGTAATAACGCATACTGGGTAACAAATTAATAACGCATGATATAAAACTTGATAATCACGCATGGTATTGTAAAAAAATGAAACTTGGCTTCTTAAACTGGTAATCACGCTAGAACTGTTAATCACGCTTGAACTTTTTGCAACTTGGCTTCTTAGACTTGTAATCACGCTATAACTGTTAATCACACTTGATCTTTTTGAGTGTCCAATTCCGCAGGTGTTGTTGAAAACAATGGACAATAATATAAAGAAATACATTTCTGTTGTTTCGGATATGAATGCTCTCGTTAAGGGTGTAAAGGAGAAGTTTTTCTGGGATGTTGAAATTATGGAAAGGTGTAAAAGATGGAATGATGCGGTTAAAAATTCCGTTTCTACGGATACAGTTTCGATACCTGCTGAAGTAAGCTATGCTGGTGATGAGGTGGTTCAAAACAAAGTCGGACAATGTGGCGAAACAAATCAAGAGTTAGAGGGCGATGGAGATGCAAAATTGGAACATCAAAACACGGTGAAAGATAAAGGTATATAATAACTTCTCTTATTTGTTAATATTTACGTGAAATTATGATTAATAAAAACAAAACGTATGGGATTTTATAGGATGTGATGATGTTCATGATACCCCATTTGATGATGGTGGTATTTCGGACTCGTGCCTGGCTGCCTTACAAACCATCGAACCAGGCGTATACAGGCAGACTACAGAAGGTAACAAAAATATGTTCATTACTAAACAAAGGTGCATTTTTTTAGCTTGTGATTACAAAACAAATTAATCCAAATCAAACATGAAAACAGTGGCGCAAGCAGATGTGGTGAACAACATGGACCAACCTGTAAATTTGGCAGAGTGCAGTCAACAACAAGCACATAAACAGAATACAATAACCGACGGCTATGATAAAGATAAGCCTCCGACAACATCAGCTGATGAACCTGCTGAAGTGACCGAAGCAGAAATGCAGTCTGTTGAGACACTTTTAAAATTGGCTCCAATCCTGCAAACATCAAGTGCGGGTAATCAAAAAACTCCTGTGTCAGCGAACACAAATAAAACGGATGACGAGAGGCATACACAGCTAGTAACAACGCGTATCAAGATGATCAGGGAAAAGAGGGAAAAGCGGCTGGCAGAACTAGGTGACGCATATAGATCGCCTTACTGCAACAGGGTAACCAACCTATATGAGCCACTTTTGGTACGTGACCAAAACATCATCTGTTATCTCTTAGCTCCGATGGGAGATATTGGGTAAGATTTTGAATCCTAAAAATTAGTTAAAAATTTTCATCTTTTTTTTTTTTAACTTTTCTTTGTTGGTATTATAAAACAACAGGACATTGATATACAAGTCTGACAGTGGAGTCGAAGCGCTTAAAATCATATTTGAAACCTTCCACCCATCGCAATACATATCATATGGTGGAATGGACACATTTGTAGATGTTTTAAACTTTGAAGAGAAAAAAAGGGACAGAAACTCATCACCCTACAGGCTGTTCTTACCAACTACAATATTGGTAAGTTTTCCAACATTAATCACGCAAAGGTTGGAAAATTAATATGTTAATCACGCATGGATGCATTTTTTTTGAAAAAAATCACTAAATATGTTAATCACGCATGGTTTGATTTTTAATGAAAAAAATCGCGAAAAATCTTGCAGCAAGACGAAATGTTTGAGCCAAAAATCACAGATAGTGATCGATTGAAAGTATTCGGACCAGGCGTAGACGATATATTGTGTAAGTATCAGGTGAAGAAAGTTGACAAAGTTGATCTCATCTTCATTCCAGTACTACTTTCTGATCATTACTGGTGCCTATGCTTTAACATGAAAAATGGAGATATCGAGTTAATCGATAACTCTCGGTATGCCGAATCGTTTACCAAACGCTACCGTGGACGCCCCGAAAAGCTGGTAATTATAAATAGCTTTTTATCCTTATGATGAATAGGTAATAATATGATTTTTTATCGTGCTTATAGCGGAGAGTCCTAGTGCTATACCTAAAAGGCAAACTTGGACAAAAAGAGTGGATAACAAAGTTGGAAAAAGCAAAAATAATTCGAAAGGAAATGGAGTGGAGAACTCTTCAAAACGGTAGTGACTGTGGTGTCTTCACTATGAGGCATATGGAGACATACAAGGGCACATCTCCATGGAATGCAGGGTTTAAAACGGAAGACCAGAAAGAAATGCAAGATTCACAACTACGGTTTTTGCGGTACAAGTATCTTAGTAAGATTGTATTGTCCGACTACAATCTTATAAGGAAGGAGGTATACGACAAAGCTACGGACTTTATGGCGAATTCGATCCCCGCTGAAGCTTTGCACGATCTAGATAGCAAAATAAGTAACAGATTAGAGCAGTTCTTCAAGCTCAAAAAGAGGAAACAAAATGAAAAGTCGTAGGACTACTATCTTGCTGTCTTTTGTTCGAAACATCTTTGTCATTTGGATTTTTTATTACTATTTATAATTCTAATAATTTCTAGTTATAAACATAAACTAGTCGGACATTTTCATTATTCAAAAACACAACTTTCATACAAAAATATAAAAAACACTTAGATAGATATGATTTCGCAACCATATATGATTGACGATACATAAAAACCATCAGAAATAAGTCTCTAGAAACTGGATCTTCAACTCCAAAGAGCATCCCAAGACGGTAATGGCGTCCGCGAGTTGTTTTAACTGTTTCTCATCCCGCTTGCCAAGATCAACCATAAACATCATAGCCACCTCTTTGACACTTGAATCTGACATACCAGACAACAAATTCAGTATTTCTTCCCTCCTTTTCATGTTCTCTCTGACCCTATGAATGTTAGTTTCTAGCAAGTCTTTACAAGACTTGTCTTCAGCTATTTGATCCTCAATTCTCTTTTTTAGATAGGCACGCATACCTGATGAGGAAGACGAACCACTCGATGAATTACAAGACTCTGCCATGTTTTAAAATAAAAATTGAACGGATAAAAAATGAATGGTTTTCCATCGATATATAAAAGGGAATTGCAGAGCAAGAGGACAAATATAAAATTATTGACCATGACAGCTGTTTTTTTTTTGTAGTTTTGTTAAAAAATAACGCTTGCATATAAGAAATAACGCATGACTAATTTATACAGCAGGAATTATAAAAAAAACGCATGCCCCAGTTTTAATTACGCGTGAAATCACGCTAGTCCACATTATACCGCATTAACTAAAAAAATAACGCATGTCAATTTTTTATAAAATTATCCCGCATGAGCTAATAAAAATAACGCATGCAGTGATAATTGTGCAGACATTATCAGTATGCAACTTGATGTATAAAAATAATTAAACCCTATAACTATATAGACTAGTATTAAGTCGATATGACTTGTAGAGACTTGTAATGATGTAAAATATTAAATTTAACTTACCAAAAATATCTCTCAACTACCAAAATTAATTACCAAATAACACACATATAAGATTCACTCACCCCTCCCATTAGGCATATACTATAAAAAAACATATATCAGACTCTCTTCAAGAACAACAATGTCGACAAATCCCGCAAACGAAGCAATCAAGGAGCTCTTGAATACCCGCAGGTTAACGGAACTTGCTTGTAATGTTAACTCCTGTAACAGTATTCTCGATGTGCAGGGCAGGATATTAGAACATCAAAAAAAAAAAACCAGGAAGTGTGGGGAATTCTGCTTGAAGAACCGAAGTCCATGTTAAGGGATAAAGCAATACAACTGATGAAGGATCAAGCATCGGCAGATAACTTAGTATACTCATATCTGAAAGATGCAGTGGAGACCGTTGAAGAGAAGATGGAGACGTCCGAGAAGGAGGTTGGGAAGATAATGTCACCGAAGTAAGTGGTATGGCTGATTAATAAACTATTTTGTTGATTTTCGGGATGACCTAATGTGTTGTTGGTATTTTGAACAATGGTGGTTTTAAAAGTCTAGTTTTGTGTGTATTGAACTTATATGTGGGGGTATAT
The DNA here is from genome assembly GCF_002127325.2 of Helianthus annuus. Classification (NCBI taxonomy): domain Eukaryota; kingdom Viridiplantae; phylum Streptophyta; class Magnoliopsida; order Asterales; family Asteraceae; genus Helianthus; species Helianthus annuus. The sequence continues at coordinate 88,131,884 of NC_035435.2, forward strand.
TTTGGTAAAATCATCCACCCATAGCTAGTTGTGATGATGAGACTCAGTGTTATGTCACTTGATGTCTCATACTTTTTTGAATGTTGGTTTAGCAATATTGATAATGAAAAAAAATGCATGTTACGTATTATCACGCATGAATTTGTACCTTTTAATACGCTAGTTACGTAGATGAGAATCAGTGTTTGGTCACTTGAAGTCTCCATTTCAAAAAAAAAGTCCTGTGTATGGTTATGGTTAATCACAAAAAAAAAGGGGTAAAAAAAAACAATTACTCTTGAGATATATAATCACCCATATCATGTGAAAAAAAAAACCATGTGAATGTCATAGATTACATAAAAGTTCAGTCACAGCAAAAATCATTAAATATGGAATGTCTGTATTGTTAAAACACTACTCGTCTTCGCATTCAAAATCACTATCTTCTGCTTCGTCGGACTCCTCAAACTCCTCTTCGTCACCACTTTCAACCTCCTCGTCCTCTTCATCAACTAAATTAGGATCCTTCTCTAACTGAATTGCTCTTCTTTTCCTCCCCTCCTTATTGGCAACCTTATCAGCAGCAGTAGCTTTACCCTTTAACTCCTCGCAGGTTCGAATGTCATGACCTTTGATCTTGCAAACACTGCATGTCCGACTTCTCTTGCCTTTTAGACTAATAATTTTCTCTTTTTTTGATTTAATCCGCTTATGTGAACCTCGTCCTTTGTTTCTAATACCGGTTGGCACACGGACTGTAGGTGGCTCGTCAGTGTTTGGTTTCTCGTAACCAATTAACCGTGAATATTTATCAAACTTAGGGTCGATGGGCTTGGTTATGCGAAGTTCATCAACCATTTCTTTCATCTCTCTCATCCGATCCCTAACTATAAGTAGATGATCGAAATCTTTGATCAGATTACCAATAATATACTCTCCAGTCTGCATAATCTCATACGCAACCTCTTTGGCCTTTTTATGCGCATCATCACCGTCAACAGTAATATCAAATGTATTATTAAGATCATTCGGTACCACATCTTTAGTCCATCTTCTCATTACATACTTGTTGGGAATTTCCTTCACTTTGAACATCTTGAACACGAAATATATATGCTTGCACAACAATCCATATTGTTCAAACCTGCGACACGTGCATAATGCAATTACATCCTCGCCCTTCTTGAAACATACCTACACAAAAAAAAAATAATAAAAAAAAATAAAATGGAAACATGGTTTGGCAATAAATGCATACTAGCTGATGTATATATTATTACCTCTAATAAACCGTCGCCGTGAGCTTTCCAATCCTTCATACTTATCCTCAAAAAAGGGTCCTCAATTTTAGTCTCTATAGGAAGGCACTCGGACAATGTTCCTTGTAACTCTGCCTGTTGATCAGCAAAAATTGACCTGGTATAAATTTTCATGGCATCATCCTCTAGAGTAGATTCAGAAAAGTTATCCGGGACTGTATTTCTAGATATATGGTCATTCTTCCGATGGTTGAATCTTTGAATGTCCATTGCACCGTCAAAATGGTTAAAGAACTCAACAAGGGTAAGTTGAGAATTCGCAACTTGACAGAAAAAATGGTTTTCGCTCTCTGATCTAGAAGTGGTCCGCATAAGCCCAGACATAGGCTCATGACGATAGAACGCTGGGATCCACGAAGATCTCATGCAAAACATATCATCAAGCCACTTATTCTCAGTTAGACCGAAATCAATCATTATCAGCTTCCATTCTCTCTCAAACATTTCTGGCGTAATAGAATCTGTCCATACAATGTCACACATACGTCTCTTAAAGTCTTCGTTATTGCACAGCTGATGTCCGACCTATTAAACCAAAGAATTGGAACTTAGACGGTGTAATGAAAAAAAGAATAAAGCACATAATAACGCATGTAGAAAAATAAATAACGCATTATGACTATTCTTAGTCTGATCAAATAAAGATATGAACTGAATACAACTATTACGCCAGTTCTAACATAATCACGCATACTCTGTTTGAACCTAACCTTATCAGCAAGTTTCTTCATTATGTGCCACATACATAATCTGTGCCTACTCTTATTGAACACTGCTTCGATGGCTTGTTTCATCGCGGGATCCTGATCAGTGACAACCACATTCGGCTGCTTACCGAATGAGTTCAAAAATGATTGTAAAAGCCACTTGTATGATTCAATGCTTTCGGATGCTAACAACCCGGCTCCAAGTGTCACATTTCGACAATGATTATCAATACCAGTAAAAGGTACAAAAACCATTTTATACCTTCAAAATGTGAATACAAAAAATGAATATAAAAAAACAAGATGATTATAAAAAAAAATACCAGTAAAAAGCTTGAACTAATGACTAACTTGTTGGTTTTAAATGTAGCATCAAACGATATGACATCTCCAAACTCAGCATAGTTACGTTTGCACAAGCCATCGGCCCAAAACAGGCCGGTTAATCGTTTGTTTTCATCGACCGAATGAAAGAATGAATAATCAACCATAAACTTCTTTTTATCGGTCAGCCTATTGATAACCATATCTGCATCATACTGTCCGATGTAGCTATGTATCCTAGCTCTAAAATTCTTGCAATCGTCTTTAGTTGCGCCTACATTTTCAAACCCGCCGTATCTTTTTCTCATTATATTAAAGGCTTTCACTGGCCCAAGATTCAATGTACCAAGCTCCCATATCATCTCTTCTTGTGTCTCAGACAGATGTCTATAAGCTGGTAATAAGTGCATGTCTTTGGGGCACACGAATGGATGATTATGCGATTGAACAAACTTATCAACCTTAAACAACACCCCATCCGTCGAACAAAGCTTAATTTGTGCTTTACAGCCGGTTCGAATAGTCGGTCTGTTCCTACGTTTATATGGCTTAGACAACTTCGAATAATTATCATCATATGCCTGTGGTTTATGCCCCTCTTTTGAACACACAAAATACTTAGACCTAATAATACCACCAACATGATGTTCACCTCCTTTTCGAGCGGAGAACCCTGCCTTCTTGGCATATGTCTGATAAAAAACATATGCTTGTTCTATGGAAGAGAACTCCATTCCAATAACAGGAACACATGATGAAGCTACCTCTGGGATATACAATCTTTCAGCTACATTGAAAAAAAATAACGCATCAACACAAATAACGCTTGTAAAAATAATGACGCATGTAAAAATAATAACGCTTCGGAATCAGGAACATTGAAAAAAAAAAAAAAACGCATCACTATAAAAATAACGCATGTAAAATTAATAACACTTGAAAATCTAAATACCGCATAAACAAAAACCACCCAGTAAATTAAACTTCTCTTACATTCAACCAAACACTCGTGATTAAAAACACAATCAAGAAACTAATAACTATGAAAATGATGGAGATAAAACACAACACATTTAATACAGCCATTTACGTTACAACTTACTAGTCTGATCGTCTAAGGTAATGTTGCCTGATGTCGGATTCCGATAATGCTCTGCATCCTCAAGTCCGGTATCGACCTCTGCATCTTCAAATTCGACATCTTCTGTGTTTCGAGCATTACTACTCTGTGGATCCATTGAAATGAAAAAAATGATTAAGCCCTAATCGCCCACCAATAACCGCTAATTTTATAATTTGAAAAATGGAAATTAATTGAAACTGATACTGATCGTAATTACCGGGATGCTGGAGATAACGAACTCGCGTAATTTCTTTGTTTTTAAGTAAATGTCTGAATTACCCCTGTGACAAGAATGAAAAATACTAATCTGCCCTTAATAATTAAACCTTAATTGCGAGATGATCAAACAGATCTGACGGTCAGGGTATTAGCGTACGTGAAGTACGATTACCCCTTTTGTACATTACACTTCCTCTATATATATATAGGGTTGGGCTATATAGAAAACCCTATCTATATAAAAAACCCTAGAAAACCCAACCTCCCGACATTTTTTTTTTGAAAAAAATAACACATGTAATATACATGTTTTTAAGACTTTTGGGCCAAAAAAATCAAAAAAGCGCCGAAGGGATAATTTAAAAAAAAAATCAGCAAATTGTCCTATATAGGGTTGGGCTATATAGAAAACCCTATCTATATAAAAAACCCTAGAAAACCCAACCTCCCGACATTTTTTTTTTTGAAAAAAATAACACATGTAATATACATGTTTTTAAGACTTTTGGGCCAAAAAAATTAAAAAAGCGCCGAAGGGATAATTTAAAAAAAAAAATTCAACAATTTCTGTCTTTTTTGCCTAACACATGTTAGGCACTGAAATTTGTTTATTTTTTTAAAAAAAATCCCTTCGGCGCTTTTTTGTTTTTTTTGGCCCAAAACACTCTAAAACATGTATATTACATGTGTAATTTTTTTCAAAAAAAAAAAAAATCGGGAGGTTGGGTAAAAATGGGGGGAGATTTGGGTTTCCAGAGTTTTCTATCTAAATGAGGGTTTTCTGTCTAGCATTGTCCTATATAAATATATATATATATATATATATATATATATATATATATATATATATATATATATACGGTAAGGATAGTGTAAAAAAGGCCTAAAGTGTGAGAAGTGTATTATAACACTATATATAATACTATATAACACCATATAAACACCGTATAACAATATGTAACACCATATAATACCATATAACACTATGTAACACTATATAACATTATACTCTTATACAATTAGCAACTTGGGTTATGTCTTATTTATTTAAAAGTCACACCCTTTAGTTAATTTACTCACACCCTTTCATTTTACCCTTTATATTTATATAAAAAGTCACACCCTTTAGATAATTTACTCACACCCTTTCATTTTACCCTTTGTATTTATACAAAAACAACTTCCACGTTACTGAACAGACGTGTCAAAAAACAACAAAATGATTCGGTTGATAAAGGATTCCACCGTTTGAAATGACAAAAGATAAATCTTCATTAACAATCGGTTGAATTGCTAAAAGTAACAATTTTCATAATCCCACCCCCATGAATAAGTCATAATCCCACAGTCCCACACTATGATTCCATGAATATCCTCTTTTCTTCCCAAATCCCCCAAATACCCAATCGCCCAATCTAACCATCCCTAGATCCCATTTTTTCTCATGCCTTTAAAGTTCAAACTCTTTTTAATTTTGACATCAAAGGTATATCTCTTTATACTATGTTCAATTGATTCAAGTATTCCATGTTTATTATTTCCTCCTTTTTTTAAATCGCAAATAGGGTTCACAATTAGGGTAAAATTTACGGTTCAAATGTTCAATCAGTCAACTTAAATCACATGTATAGGGTAATATTTATGTGTTATATCCTTACATTACACTTGGTTGAATCGATTCCATCATTAATTCCCTTTTTATCATTTTCTCCCTTCTTAAATGAGACAATGATATCACAAAAATGAGACAATGATTCAAAAAATCAAAACGAAGATGGTGCTTGATTTTGTTAGATTAGATGCTAGAGGACTATCTGTTTTTCCATAATTCAAGTGCGTTTCTTTATGGGTTACTCATTTATAAATCAATGGTTGAATTCCGGGTTGTTTAAACAAACTGTATCAGATTCTAGACAGCCTTTTAAACTATATATATAGTTATCTTGGTTTAATGTGCAATGAAACCTTATTAAATATAAAACTTAGCCTGATGTAAGTTGCTAGGTTTATAAATCAAAATCAAATCCGTATTTGTAGTTCTTTCTTTTAGTTACAGCACTTTGGTTCATGTATATATATATTTTTAAAGAAGTTAATTGTTTGATGTTCTTTAATTATGTATCATTCGCTTTCATGACAACTTCTTGGTGATGCTCTTTAATTATATATATAATTTGCTTTCATGATAACTTCTTGATCTGAAGAACTTAAAATTTGTAACATTTAGAATAACATGTTTAGTGAAAACTGTTCAAATACGATATTCAACTTATATACCATTAACACATTTTCAATCTTTAGCAGTGATGAACAAATTTGCCGCAACCTTATGGAAGGAAGTCGTATGATTGGCTGACAAAATTACAATTGCATCGCATTCAAACCGAAAAAGCAACATTTTATCATACTCTATAAACACCGAATGATACACAGAACCGCCATGTGCAGCTTACCATTAATACAAGATGAAATAGATACATTCAATATTTTATTGATACGAGGATATATACCAGTACTAAGTTTTGTTATCTACATATTGAGTTGATTTTCGTTTGGAAATTTATTAATAAATGTTTTAGTGTGGTGTTGTAGATCGGGGATAGAGCAGAAGAAACGAATGTTTTGCAAACTTAACAATTTTTCGTATCTCATATGGTGATACCAAATACGTTAATAATCAAAATCCCGCCGCAACGCGCGGGTTGGCGTCAACTCGTTATATAACAAATATAACACTATACATCTATCATAGACATGCTATCAGACAAACTATAGTGTTATATTTGTTATATAATATTATATAGTGTTACATAGTGTTATATGGTATTATATGGTGTTACATATTGTTATACGGTGTTTATATGGTGTTATATAGTATTATATATAGTATTATAATACACTTCTCACACTTTGAGCACTTTTTACAGGATCCTCTACCTATATATATATATATATAGGGGAGGGTTATCTTGAGAACGCTAAATATTGCGAGAACCGTGAGAACGAATAAAAAAACCAATCAAAACCAATTTTTTCAATACAAACCTCATTGTACTTAAAATACAACATCAAAAAAAGAATTTACAACATCAAATAATTCATTTCTCCTCTCAAAATCACTTTTATTAGAATTTTTACACATGTGTAAATATAACAAATTTACACATGTGTAAATGGCAAACTTACACATGTGTAAATTTTCTTTATTTACGAATTCACGTAAATTTAAACGTATAAATGAACTTTATAACATTGTATTCGAATAATAATGATAAGTGTAAAAAGAAATTTTGAATTTGAATTGTTTTTGACAAAGTTCTTGTGGTTTTTAGATTCGTTCTCACGGTTCTCCCGATATTTAGCGTTCTCATTTAAACCCTCCCATATATATATATATATATATATATATATATATATATATATATATATATATATATATATATATAGCGGATCATCCTTTAAAAACTACCCTCCTTCCACACCGAGTAGCCTAAAAGGGTGACTGACTCACGCTAAAATATAGATTTTTATTCTAAAAATGAACACAGTGTTATCCGGGTTTTTTTTTTTTCTAACACGGTATTATTTAGACACATGACATCTCTATGATGGCTTCTTAAGATTTTTTTTCTATGAAAATATGTGTAATGTATACACTAGTGGGAATGCCCGCGCGTTGCCGCGGGTACATTCTAATTGCAACGTAAGTACCCCTTCTTTTTTTAATCTAATTTCAGAGATTTTACTCCCATATCACAAAATTACCTCTATTTTCACAAAAAAATCATTTTTTGTGATTGATTTGTTTGAGAATCAAATTTTCCAAACACTAAAGTAACTGATCCATCTAATTAGTCTGGTTTCAAAAAGCAAAGGCACATCCAGGCACCACCTCCTTCAAACTGTTTTATTACAACTAATGATCTGTTTTATTACATCCATGATTCTTATCAAAACACACATCCAAACACTACAACTAATGAAATACAAGAGCATACATGATTAGTAGAGAAAACCAACCTGGACATAATTGAGCTGTTGATAAACTTTTGCAAATTCGTCAATGAATCTATGAAAGTAACATCTGTTAAATGTTGAACATTTGTGGGGCATTCTATTTCCATCTGATGTTGAGCTGAGATATGATCATGTCGAATGTCGAATGTCGATGATCAACACTACACACCACCATTAATTTCCTTAGAGCTGCTATCAGCAATGCTACTAACGACAACTAATTTTGTTCTGCTTAAGTAGCACCGCCTTTCGTCGCTGCATTTTCACCACTCCACATTCCATAGCCACCACCTCTCGTTAGCATCACCATCCCTATCGTCATACCTCTCAATTTTCCCTCTCGATCCCCACCTGATTTCTCTCTCTGTCTCTTTGGTTCCCGATTTTCTCTCTCTATAACCCTCTTAGAAGTTGATTACTAAGAGCGTTGCACCAGAAATAGCTATAAAGCTCAACTGCAACTTGCCCGTGTTGTATCTAATTCATGGGGCCACGTTGACAGCCTCTTCACTATTGAACCCAGCATGGTATGCCCCTGGAAAATTACAATCAATGCTCCAGTATGCTTGCTTAGAAGCACGATAAATTGGCGCTCCCTCATATTTTAGAATTGTAGGGGACAGCTGCGTAACATGTCACAACACACGCAACTTATGTTAAGCTAAACTAACAAAAATAAAATATATAAAAACAATGCCAGGATACATTTTTAATGTATATATGGCATCTAGGGGTAGCTTGGATGTGGTGAAAGTGATTATGTAATACTTAAATAACAAAATAAAAATGTAAGAACAAATGATTGACGGTTAAAAGAACATGGGAGATGATGAGTTTAAGTTCTTACATGTGATGCAATTGTGGCTCTTTTGGGCCGATCTTAAGAACTGCATGCCACTTGGCAAACCAGGAACCGGCTGAGTAGTATTTAGCACGTCGCTGGGCAAGACCATCTAGACATGGGGCGGTGGTCTCACCATTGGTTCAGCAAGTTCGATTGTACCCTTGTCAACCTTTATACCAAAGAGGATTCCAACTTCCTTCATAACATCCATACTTGGCTTACCTGTAATCAATTTGTTAACGTTAAATCTAAAATTAAAAATTCGAAAGTCAGTTGACACATTTAAAAGCAATGAAAGATGATTATAATTTATAAAATGAATCACCTCTCATATATTGCTTCCCATATACCGGTTGCCTTTTATCGGATACACACATTTTTCTTAGCCATATTAATGACAAAAAATAGTATTTAGTACACATGTTGAATAAGATAGTACGAGTTCATATTTTGGAAACAAAAGGTATGCTAACTATGGATCGTTAAAAGAGAACAATGCGTTGCAATTTTTTTTGCAGTTTGCGTAACTTCATATAATATAGTACCTGTAGTTGTCTTCTGGTAGAGAGTTTCCTCAAAAAGAATGACTCCACTTAGGTATTAGAGAGCACCAGGAGTGCAACAAGAATGTCAATATCAACATACCAATTACAAGTAGTTTTATTCAAGTGAGATAATTCAAAAGGTAAGAATTATGTTTTTTGTTTACTTTAAATGAATTAGGAGGTTTTATTACTAACAGCAATCAAACTGAACTAATAAGGCCAATTAACTTTAAATCATATCATTTCAGTCATCACCAACAACATAAAAAGCCTGATCAATCAATACCTCTAAGAAGAAAGTGAAGAACCGACAAAGTGTGTGCCACGCGTCAAATAACGCCGCCCTTTCATGCCCCCTCCCACTCCTCCAGCTTTTTGCACCACGCCACTATTCTGACACGTGCTGGCGTAGCGTCCACGTGTTGCACAACGGCCACTTTTCATGCCCCCCACTCCGTATAGTGTAACAATAATGCAATGACAAAATGAAAAAGTAGCTTCAGTCACCAGACACGAGCTCAGCATCATTAATGAATGAACCATTAGTATTCAAAACCATGTAAAAAAAAAAAAAACTAACTGATGATAATTCATTTAACCAAAACCTGTATATTAACGATTACCAATTGTAATTGTTATTAATCCATTATTGCTGCCAATATCAAGACACTCTTTCCCTTCAAACCATTCCTTCTTCATGACTTTAATCCTGATGAACTGAAGAATAAATTAAAAGTAAACACAAAATCAATCTCCATTGGAGACAAAAATTCAAATTCAGCAATGAGCCTGACTTATGCTTGAATCAAAATGAATTGTTTTCATCTGCATAATCTAGTAAAAAACCTAAAACCTAGCCCTAATACTCTAACCTAACAATCTCTCAGCAACTACATATATTAATCATAACTCCTAATATACATAAAAATCATATAATTATCTCTCAGCAACTACATATATTAATCATAACTCCTAATATACATAAAAATCATATAATTATACAATATATGTGTTCTTAAAACCCTAGCTTCACATAAACACTTAAAAACTAAATAAAAATAAAATACACTATTACAGTAAAATCAATTGTTTCAAGAACAGCTTCTGTAGGAGGCCCCTACTGTTCACCCTTGTATACTAAGGAGTCAAAATTCATTAATTAATAATATAAGTAAAATATGATTGCCAATCAAGAAACGTGGAAATCTCAAAAATCTTACAAATGCTCTCGTGCCTAGTATAGATCTTCAAGATATGCACCTGCAATCTACAAAAAAGTGCATGTGTTTTGGGTCAAATTAGGTCGTATTATTGCAGAATAATCATGGAAAAGAGTTAAAGATTACTTGTAAGCAGAAGTTGCTACCTCGAACAAAAACCCGAGTGGGACATATGATCTTTGATTGGGGGAAGATGATATTCATCGACATTGATAGAAGCTTTAAGAATTAAAAATCAGGTTATAAGGTAGATGGGGAGGGCGAATACCAAAAGATCGCATTCAATTTCAATCGACGATGGAAAATGAAGGAACAGTAGGAGTGAAATCCCTAGGCTACCCCTTTAGTGTCTTAAAATACCAAACCCTTTTCTATTTTCTCTGCTTACAAAGTGTTGTATATGCTGCTTCCAATGTTGTACATGATGTAAAATTACATCCCTGTCCATCACTTCTCTTTTTTATAGTATTATAGATATGGATATGGATGAATTCTTTTCAAAACCAAACATATGTTTAGAACTGCGAGAGAGCCACATAATTCTCTTGAACAAAGTGCATATAAGAAAATGAAAGTAGCGGAAGAGAGAAAATGTGACACTTAACTCTTATGCACATAATTCTCATGGATACATTTTTAGTGAAGAAAAACTTTTAATTTATATCAAGGAGTATTAGTTGATATCAGGCCGAATAAATCAATATGTTTGTGTCTTGATAGTTTTTATTCTCCAAATATATTAATTTTTGTATTGTAACCAACTAGATAGTTATATTTTGCAAGAAAACAAATATTTCCAAAATTGATCATAAAATCAAAATATCCAATTCACCCTTTAGCTATCAACATCTCCCTGGTACATTTGTATAACAACCATCCTCCCAAGTGTGGTACCTACCCTAGCATGTTTATCTTTAAAGACACATGATTTGTTAATTTTTAACCACAACTCTTAGCCTTTGCTATGTCAAAAGACTATATATAACAAAGACATCATAACCATTATGTTTCAAGTTTACATTAAGACCAAAACTCATTCGAATACCTAAAAACGCACTTGTAAAACTGATTATGTTTCAAGTTTACATTAAGACATCATAACCATTATGTTTCAAGTTTACATGATCACAAGTAAAGCTGATTTTATTCTTCACTTAAAGCACTTGGCATCCAAAAGAGTCTCACCCTCAAAAGGCTCATGATCTTCAAACATCTGATTCACACGTTCCTTTTGTACTTCATCCGAAGGATCCACTTTTCTCCACTCATAAAGCTCCATGTCATAGCATTCATCCATTACAAACTTTGGGATATCTGGACCTCGGAATAGCCACAAGCCCTTAACCTTGAATGGGGGCTCGTTTCCAATAATCAACATCTTTCCAAACGCGTATTTTCTTGCTAAATCCATTCGTTGGAGGAAACCACCAACCTTGTTCATGGTGACAAATGAGACAGTGTTTTCATCATTGTATTTATAGTTACAAAACCAAAGAGAGTAGCCCTCTAGATCAAACATCTCCCAAAAACCTATAAAAAGGTGAACAAATCATGTCAAAATAATGCTTGGAACATATTCAAGCACAAGGAGATAGGGATGGACTCCATCCGTCCAGATGGACTAGTACAACATACAAAGCCTATGTTTCATCCCGGATGTCGTACAAAACATATAACAAACATTACAAAGACACTAAACAAGATAAACAAAGACTCAATACAGACGAAAGCTACAGACATAGTGCATTCACAGCGAGAGTACCTTTAATCGCAACCTCACGAAAATTAGTCTTGGTGTTAGAGTACAACCTCTTCCAATCATCCAAAATCATCTTACTTGGTGGCAACAAATCAAGTGTGTTTTTGGGCTTGGGCTTTTCTTCTTCAGGCTTAGAAGAATCTTCTTTTGTTTCTACTATTATTGGCTCATCCTTTGGCTTAGTATAAGAATTTATTTTGTTAGGAATTGGAGGAACAACTTCTGCCTGCTTCAACTCGCCAATTATCTTTCTAAAGTTCGGTTGATCGATCATGGTCCAAAAATACCTTTCGACATGAGGAAACTCGGATGTGAAGGTTTTAGTCATCATGAATCTGAAGCCGGCGTACAAATTGCATGTCATGATGATGTCGGCCAAGGTTACGTCATCACCAACCAAGAAAGTATGTGCAGCAAGATATGTGTTTAGGGCATCAAGAGCTCTCTTTAAAGCAGCAATAGAAGTCTCTTCAATCTTCAATGCATGTTAATAACAAATACTATTTAGTCCTTTACACACATGTCATGATCAACTTCTTATAGGCAATTAAATTAAAACAAAACATAATGCTTTATGTAGAACAACATTAGATGATCTTGGAGTATCCAAAACATAGAAAAAACATAAGTAATTTTCGATAACTAACCGAAGCAACATAGTCGTCAAGGCCAAGTCTCAGCCTCAACCATGTCAACAAATTTAAATCAATCTCCATTGAGGCGAAATCAATCCACTGTTCAATTTGGCCCTACGCAGACACAAACACTTCATTTACAAGAAGCACAACCACTTTGGAAACTAGCAGGAACACGAAAGAATGAAAAAGATCACATATTCAATACGTGAAGATCCAAACAGACGTGTGTCAGTATTCAGGCGTGGCGTGCAACTGGAACAAAAAATATACCACAATGTAATGAATAACACGTCGAAAACTAATAAAACGTGGTTATAAAATACAAACAAATGTCACGTGATCACTCTCACCATATCGAGCAATGGCATTACTCTCGAATATAACCCCATCTGGAGTCTCCAAAACAGGAACCTTCATTGACGACACGAAAATTGTGTTTAATGAATTGAATAAAGCAATTAGTACATGGTGGAAGTAGATAAAAATACCATACGTCTATACATACCTTACCAACTGGATTCATTTTAAGGAACTCTGGTGTTTTATTTGACACACCCAACTCAAAATGATCAGGGCATTTAACTTCAACACCAACATATTCAGCAGCAATCAATACTTTTAAAGCATTCTTGTTGGGTTTTCCCACATGCATAAACTAAAACAACCATGTAATTTTAAAATCAAATGTCTAAAAGTAGAAGGATGGCAACTAACCATCACCACATTAAATAGACTAATTTTTTTTTGTCCTGATAAGTTTGTCGAGTGGTTAGTCACTTGTTTTCTCTCATTGAGGTCCTAAGTTCAACTCCCACTAGCATCACTTTGAAGGACATTGGTGGTGGCAATGAAGTTTAGGACTAGGCCTCTCTGGAGGTCGCCAGTTCGAAACCGAGCCGAACCGGGTTTTACCGCAGTGGGCCTTCGGGCGGCGGGTTTTCCCCGGAACTGGTGGCTTGGTGGCTCGAGTATGCATCTGACCGTTATGGAGGAGAGGATGCATTTACTCGATTGAGGGCATCCCAGGATGCTTATCCGGTGATTTAGTTGACCGTTAAAAAAATATGTCAATATTTTTGGTCCTGTGAGATAAAAAAGTTTAGGCCCTATTCATTAATCCATTATTGTTTGTTTATTGATTTGAGCTTTAACAAAACTAAATTAGTTGAGTTGGTTGGGTCGGTTGAACCCGCCAAACCATAAAAAGGGTTCAGTTTGGTATTATTTAACTGTTTGAGCGGTTGTTTTTCCATTTTTATAATAATCATTAGTTTTCATTTAATTTTTTTAAACTAATCAATATTTATAATAGTCATTAGTTTTCGTTTTTTTTAAACTAATCAATATTGTACATATAATGATATACATAACTTTATAATTAGAGACTCAAGGGGAGTGAAATAAAGCATGCGCTTTAGGTTCCCACTTCTCTAGCCCTAAATTCTAAAGAAAAATATAGTATATGTAGGTGACTTTGACTTTGAAATTGTTGACATTGAGGTTTACGATCTATAATTATGCATACATAGAGATGATATATGAATCATAGGATCTAAAGCATTTTTTTACGAAAAGGGCCCCAATCTTGTTATCCGCTTTGGGCCTAAAATATTTTGAGTCGGCCATGCTTTATATTCAAAACTTGGAAAATAAATGTTTTTTTTCGCTTCAAAGTGTGTATTTTACCGAAAACCTTATATGTATTGAGTCCGGCCTCCCATATTTATTTCTTTAAAAGTTTCGCAACCCCCCCCCCCCCCCCCCCCCCCCCCCCCCCGCATTTAAAAGTTCAAGATCAACCCCTCCCTGTATACTCGGCCGGATCTACTCCATTTAAGAAGTTATATCTGTTTATGAACACCCATACACGACTCCTAAATTCAGCCAAAAAGATAAATAAACCAAACTCACCAGTGCCATACTTAACAAGTACACGTTTGTATATCGATCAGGTCTGAAATAACAAAAACACATATACAGACCACAAATTATAACGCGTAGAAATTTGAAAAGACCTTTGAGATTGAATACTTCGAACAAGATAGATCATATTGAGATGATATTTTTGAGTCCACACCCTACAAATACAAGTGGCATACAATCTTTTGAATTTTCTTCACAAATATGATTGGCATACAATCTTTTGAATCTTCAAAGTCTTTCAGTTTTCATTAATAGTGGGCCGGCCCAACTTTATATGCTCACAGCTCACTGTTAGTATTGGGTCGGGCATTTCTAATCTATAACCTTTTGTTTGACATAGAACTACTAAATTTCTTCGTTTTGTGGCGGATTCCAAATCTAAAGTAACTTGAATTTGTGTGATCTAATGAAAACGCATTATATTTGACCCGACTTCTTTCCGAACAAAAGTTACGTCAAAACGTAGACAACCTAAAACGCACATAAAAATAAGCACGGAAACGTATTATATTTGATCCGACTTATTTGCAAATATGTTTAAAATACACGATTCAATACAAAAGTATTGGCGAGTATACAGGTTTATGCTATATGACCTCATGAATACGGGTGGTGCGTTACTCCTATGACCTCATGAATACAGGTTTATACATGTTAAGGGTAGGCTCGTACGAATTTAATGACAAGTTTATCACAAAAAGAATAACCCCAGAATAACGAATCAAGTATAACATATCAGCATGCATGTATTGGATTGTTTGTATGATTGCATAAAAGTATGTATGTAGAGTGTGTTTTGTATATGTAAACATATTGCACCCAAAAAGTGTAAAAAACGGTAAAAAAGGTGTCGAGTATACTCACGGTTTGCGAAGAAATTTCCACTTAGTGAGTTTGACGAGTCTTGTGTTGTTGGAACTAAGAAGTTACCAATTTTGGTTCCTGAACTTTTTGCCCAAAGTTGAAAATCTTGGAGATTTGAGAGAGTTTGGAAGTAATTATATATATATATATATATATATGTATGTATCAAACCCATTAAGTCTAACCAACTCTAAAATCATTCTTGGCCCTTAGATCTTGCTGAGATTAAATCCTGTCCGTTTAAACTAGCAAAAATAAGCGCTACGAACGACGGTTCAGAGAAGTTACAGAGAAGTTACTGGTAGTTTCCGGTAGGTGGTTTTGTTCCATACATTTCTGCCCCATGATCTGGTGGTTTTGCTCCATGTATTTCTGCCCCATTATCTACCTGCAACCTATAAATGTGGAGGGTTTTCAAAATAACAAAAGGCACGATAAATGTGGAAGTTATTTTAAGCAAATCACATTTTTTTAGCTGGAAGTTACCTCCGAAATCTCCCTTATAAATGGTTTTTATTCAGTTTTTATTTTACCTAAAAAATGGCCATGTTCTCCACCTTCCTATATTTTAGTTCCTTTGTAGTTATACCTGAGTTTATATATATTGAAACCTGACCGTAAAATAGTACATCCTGCGTGTTTATTTCTTTTACCTTCTGTTAAGTATCATTTATTCTAATCTAATTGAGGAGATTATGTCGGTGAACATGGAGCAGCTAATTGAAGATGCAACAATGGATAAAGATGTTAAAGTAAGCTTCATACATACCTGTTTATTGCGTCTGGTTGTCAACTCCAACTTTTTTTTTTCTTTCAGGTTGCATCAATGGACAATACCTTCCTTTACCCAATCGTGTGTAAACCTACATATGAATCGGATAAGGTAAGTACGAGTTTTATAATCAATTTAATAGCTTTTTTAGACCTATGATTTTACTGTTATAATTTATCATGTTCTCATATATTATTGTGTAAAAAACAAGAAATTAATGACGTGGAGTTTGAGGCATTGAATGGTTCTCACAATGACATTCCATCTAGTATTGTGGATAGCCAGCAAGCAATCATCTGTAAACCTTTCTATAAATTGGCAAAAGTATAGACATTTTACTAAATTTAATTTTGTACACCTATTAATATACTATTATTCTGATGACTTAATGTTTTTTTAGGTCTGCGAGTGTAAAAGAATCAAGAAAAGGACAAATGCATTAAAGAATTGGAAGTGGGATGAGGTGATACAAATTGATAGTGAAACCGAAGATCAAGAAGAGGATGCTACATCTGTGATAAAAAGAGCTAAGCATGCTTGTGTTGTTGAATCAAATGTTGTTGGTTAGAAACGAAAATGTTTTTAAGGGGTCTTGTAGTGGTGTTAGAAATTGTAGGTTGTAATTTTTGTGTTTTTCCTTTGCTAGGCTGGACCATGTGGCTGTATCTTTTATCGTATTGAATAAAATGGCTTTGTTTTGATGTTTAAAACATTTACGGTTTCATTGGCTGATACTTTCATGGAAGGTAATGATGAGAAGCGTGTTTGTAAAGTAATGACTAGATACTTTTTTGTTGAGATTGGAAAGTATCATAGCAAATCAGAAACATAACATTTCTTTCCTTCTTTACTTCTTTATCTGATTCGAAGGTATCATTGCAGATTTAATGTTGACTGATTAAATTAAGTGGTTTCATTTTTTTTTTGTTTTTTTTTTCTGTACGAAGAGTTGTTCTTTTTTTCTTCTAAGGTGGTTTTTTTATATGATGTTCATACTTCTTTAAAAGATAACATTTCCATTTTTTTCTTTACAAAGAGTTTCTTCACAATTATGAGTGCATGTTTGTTTGATGTTACATATATCACTGGCAGTTTGTATATCTTAGGAAGTATATGCTTAGCTTTAAACGATTGGGCTTGAAAAGTATAGAGTGTATTCAACTTCTAACGTTTCATCATCTTGCTTTCGAGGTAAGTAATAATCTTGAGAGACAGCAAACATTCTATTTGAATCCATATTTGAATCCATGTGGTTGGTTGAATTTATGATAGGGTGGATTGGTGGAATGAGATTTTCCTACCCGTTTGTGAGTTGGATACTTTCATTATTCATAGACATTTTAATATCCTACTATAGGTTACATTTTTTTTGGGTTGTAGATCTTATATAGCAGTTCTAATTGTATATCAGATGATTCTTGTGATGTGAATTACGGTAGTCCTCGACATTAAAGTTGTCAATTTAAATGGATATGAAATGTCTATTTTATCACTGCTAAAATATAATATATATAGGGAAAAGATCAAATAGAAAGTTAATTTTGGCTAGGAAGGATAGGAAACCATAGGATTATGACATGTGGCAAATTTTAAAATAAAGAGAAAGGGTATTTTAGTCAATCTCATCATTTCTTCTTTCTTCTTCTCCCTAGTTACTTCAAAACCCACCATTTTCAAAACCCACCATTTTCAAAACCCACCATCTCCAACCTTTTCTTCACTTACTATCTCAATAATCACTACATTATAGTGTGATTTTCGTCATCAATCAATGATTCAACCACCTGATCAACGTGTTCTTCAGCTTTTTCGAAGAAAACCCAGTTTAATTTCATTCAAAATCTCGTTTTTCTGGTGATTTTGAAGATAATCACTCGATTTGTTCGATTCAATCGCTGATAAGTGTTTCTATCATTCAAATTTCGTCAATTGATGAAGAAACCGACTTCGATCCATGTAAGAAATTTTTTAATTTCATTTTCACGATCTGGGTTTTTATTTAGTCATAGCGTTTTACGATCTTGGCGGGGGTCCGGGGGCGGCAGCCCCTGGCGGGGTCCAAGGGGCAGAGCCCCTGGCTGCGGTTGAGCTGTACTAAAAACGCATCAGAAAAATTAATTTTCCAAAAATTGGCTCATTTCGAAAACAGTAATTCGTAGACAATTCAGACAGTTCACAGACAATTCACAAACAGTTTTATGCGTCCATTGCGTTTTAGAAATAAGAGAGTTTTATGTGTTTTCTGGCTATTGCGTTTCAGAAAAAACACATTTTTAAGTATCTTTAGTCATTGCGTTTTAGGTAAAACACATTTTTGAAGGGGTTTTAGTGATTGCGTTTTAGGTAAAACACATTTTTAGGTGTTTTCAGTCCATTGCGTTTTACAGAGAACACTTTCTTTTGTTTTTTTAGGTCATTGCGTTTTAGAAATGAGACATTTTTAAGTGTTTTCTGGCCATTGCGTTTTACAAATAAAACATTTCTTTGTGTTTTCTGGCCATTGCGTTTTACAAATAAGACATTTCTTTGTGTTTTTTGTGCATTGCGTTTTAGGTAAAATACTTTTTATGTGTTTTCAGTCCATTGCGTTTTAGAAATAAGACATTTCTTTGTGTTTTCTGGCCATTACGTTTTACAAATAAGTCATTTCTTTGTGTTTTTGGTGCATTGCGTTTTAGAAAAATGTCATTTTTAGGTTTTTTTTTCATTGCGTTTTACGTAACTGGTGGTTTTTCTATTGCGTTTTACACAACTGGGTTTAATTTTTTTTTTTAAATATAGCAATAGTATACTCGTTTTAAAGATAAAAAAACGTTCGTTTTTTTTTGTGCAATTTTTATAAAAAAATAATGTCGTATAAAAGAGTTATTAACGTTTAAAAAATGGGGGGGAATTGGAGGAGAGAGAAACTATTGGCTTGGATTGACTAGAATGCCCTTGAACAAACTCACGCGCCTCTTTTCTTCCTTTCAATTTCCCTGATTTAATCTTAGCCCTTGATTAACTTAATGGATGGTCAAGATCACTTCCTAGCCTTCCTAGCCAAATAAACTTCCTATTGTATCTCCACCCATATATATATATATATATATATATATATATATATATATATATATATATAAGATATACAAATGATTATATTATTAATAAACTTTAAGTGAGCCCCATTTTCTATTTATACTTAATTTATAATTACCCCCTACACACACATACACACCACCAGTGGCGGATCTAAAAGACATTATCTTCATAGATTGTATATAGATTAATTTTTGCATGTACTTTATTCTTGGCTAATTTCACAAGTTTTATGATTGATGTATTCATATTTAGGGGTAATACACCTGGTGAACGTTGTTAAGAGGCTATGTTTTCATACCCACTTAGGTTTTGATGAACTAATGCACATTGTTATTTTCATGTAAGATAACCGACTAACTAACCCATCACTCCACTAACCCCATGACTTCACTAACTACAGGGTAGTTTATAACCTAAGTCATGTTTTGATTACTGTTTCCTACAAGCAGTTATTTTCTTAAAGATAACCGATAAATCAACCCATCACTCCACTAACCCCATGACTCCACTAACTACAGGGTAGTTTACAACACAAGACATGTTTTGATTGCAATTTCCTATAAGCAGTTTGTCTTTCAGCCTATATAATAGGGACCCCCTTCACAACCCAAAAAAATAATAATACCTACAATTGAAAGTATGGACGAAAACACAAATAAAACAAGTGATCAATCCGTCAATATAATTTGCAACTAATACTTATCTTGCTTTTGCTTTAATGTTTGTGTTGTCAATTTACATGAAATAATTTGGGTCTACTATTACTAATTCTCTCTTTTAGGTTGTGAAAACTAACTCTGCCGTTAAGGACCTGCAACAGATGTTGATCCCCCAGCCAAATGAACAAGCAAAGGTTTATTTCAATCATCTTATCAATTTTTACTTATTATCGTCAAATTAATTTATTATTTCTTTCTACTTAATTTCAATCATGTAGTGACAGTGTAGAGATTATTTCATTCGGCCCATTTAGTCCTTATAAATCACATTTAGCTCGTGAGTTCAGTGCCGAGGTAATATGTAACACCCCAAAAATGGGTTTGGTAATCAAACCTCGTTAATAGTAAAGACGAGTAAAATACCGTTAGTGGTAAAATTAACCCGGTGAATATTAGGATTTAAATTAATAATCTTATATTAATCAAAAAGAAGAATAAATGCTTTGAGAAAACACGATTTATTAGAAACCCAAGTTCACGGGACTTAAAAAAATAAAACGGGTTATAATTCCCCACACCCACCAAGTTAACTAGGAATAGTTAACCTAGTTAGTAATGGGTACCCATGGCATTATAGCCTAGTGGTATCTTGGAGGTAGGATAAGGCTTATGACCATTAGGTCATGGGTTCGATTCCCACAAAGGGGGGGTTTTTCCCAGATTTATTGGGTTTCCTCCTGAATTGGTGTATAGGCATTATTGCCTAGCGGAGATGGATATGATCGGGTGGTTCTGCTGGTGGCACGATGATACTCCAGTGGTCCGTCAGTGATCCAAATTTGCCGTTCAAAAAAAAAAAGTTAGTAATGGGTAACTAAATGAAAAGCTATGAGATATAGATTCTTTTATAATAAATGAAACAAGAGGGACTAATTTGGCCAAGAAGGGAAACTTGTTTTATTAAAATTAAAAATAAAACACAACACACACACACACTCAGTGTGTGTGTGTGTGTGCGTGGATCGACCAGAGGACAGGGGAAAAAGAAGCAAACCCTAACTCTCACAAATCTCTCAAATTGAAGGTCCAAATCAAGTCTAAATCAAAATCCGAGTACGAATTAATGATCTCCACTGAAAAAGGAGTCACGAGGTATGTAAACTTCATGAGAAATCTCTAGTTGAATTTCTGAGCAAACCTAGAGAATTCGAATTAGATGATTGCATGCTTGTTATATGATGAGATAGGAACATTGTAGTGTCTATGAGTAAATCCTAGACAAGTATATGATGAAGTTAGGCCTAATTCTTGTGAATTCATGATCACCATTGAAGGTGATAAGTGGGTTTTAGTATGAACATGTTAAACACTAGAAATTGATAGTTGTTCTAGTGTAATTTGAATTTTCGTAAGTAAATTCTGATGTTGTAGGTGCGAAAAATTGATATGATCATGTTAATTGATGTTAAAACTTTGTTAAAACGATAACCATGAACTTGATAAAAGAAGAATACAAATTATGCACATTAGGTGTTTGTTAAAATGCCTAAATGAGAACTAAAGTGTTGGAATTAGAGTGAAAACGCGTATTTGAATGATATGGCAATTATGCGTAATATGAAGTGATAAGGGTTCTAAATATTATGTTGATTTAGACTTAATGTTGTAAACCATGTGATTGAAAGTAGTTAACTTTGACAAACTAAGTTAATTAACCATGAAGTCGAATAGTAGTTTCGACATAGAAAATAAGTGAGGTGGAATAGTCGTGATTGTTAATGACTAATTTAACCGCCTTGTAAATGATTGACAATAGTTTGACGCTTAAACGAGCTAGGTGGAGGCTTGGGAAAGAAGTGGTCAAATAAATCAAGTATGAGAAGAGAAGCGCAAGCCGGATGAGAGGTAAGTGTAATTTACACACTTATGTAGAATACTTGTTTATTCTATACGTTATAAACGATAACGATAATATTGAAAATATGGAATTCCGTTAAGATTACCTTGTAGTGTAATCTAATAATGAGGAAAAAAGGGGTAAAGAAGAAAAATTGGAAATTGGTCAAATGTCGACTAATGTAAATCGAAGTTAAAATGATACCCATGGCGTAAGTTGAAACGGGTTAAATTTGTAAGAAAGGAATTTAAGAGAAAAAGGATTTGGTAGAAAAATCCGGGATGGGATGGATGTAAGAATTAGAAATCAAAAACCATGTTTTTGATTAAATAGATAACGTTGGGCATATAGTCCAAACGGGTCAAATGGTGGTGATAACACCATTTGACAATATCGACTAATATGGTTGTTGAGTCTTATGTTAACAGGAACGAGTAGCAACTCGGATAATTGCGTTGCTATAGAACATGTGATAATAAAATCAAGGTATAAATCGGGTCTATTTGTTGACCTGGGCCAGGTACGCAAAATTATGTTGTAGTTAAAAGTGTTATTTTGGTCAATAATTGGCGAGAGTCTTTTGTTGTAAAATAAGAGACTAGAATTGACCAAAAAGCCCTTAACGGGTGAACCGGGTAAACGACCGTTAGAGATTGTTTAGAAACTTGTTTATTGATTATGAAACCCTTAGATACATATAAAAAGTGTAGGCAAAAACATTCGTGGGACGAATGCCTAAAGAATGGGTCATTTGCGTAAAATGACTAGTCGAAGGGTAAAATTTGGATTTTGGGGTTCCTTATGTTAAATCCACCATAAAAATAGTTGTGGTGGAAGATAATTAGTTAACTAGTATGGGAAACGCGAGATGCGAAAGGGAAATGGCAAGTTGGATGCTTAATGCCTAAAAGTCCACTAAATGGGTCAAAATAAAATTAAAAAGTTGAATGTGGATTAAGTGATTTGAAAGTTATACATAAAACGGTGAATGTAAATGCGTACGCGAACCCCGTAATGGGAGTGGAAACGATATTGCTTGATAAGCCTGGGATGGGTAGGAAATGTTAGCAACGACTCTTGATAACACTCTTGAAATGTAACTTAAAATGGGTCGAATAATAGGAAAAGGTAATTATAGACTAGTTGCCTATAAACCGGTTTTCAATACGAACAATGATGGTAAACGGGTTCGTATTTTAATTACGGACGCGTAGGAAAAAGAATTACGTAAAACGGACTTGTATAGAGAAAGTTATGCAAATTCAAAGTTGTTAATTGGTGATTTTCGTAGCTGGGCAATTGCAGCAACAAGAGAACAAACCTGCTATGAAAAATAGGTCGTCGCGCTACGCGACGACAAATCAACATTTTGGTCGTGCGACGCGACCGACTATTATTTCTGAAACTTTGTTTTAATTCTATTGTTGGGCCTTAGAACTTGATTATATGTGCTTAAACGTGTCAAAACTAACAGTTTCTGTGGTTTTGGCATTAGGTGAAAGCTCCCAAGATGTCCGGATGAAGATCAAGCATCTTTCAAGAACCGAACACATCGAACAAGCTTCCGCATTGATCTAATTTGTTTTAATTAATATGTAAATACTAAGATTTGCATTTAAACGTTTAAACTAGTTAGAATGATAACTCAAATATTTCGATCATGTATGATTGTAAACCCAACAAAGTTTTTGTAAGCTCGCATTTTTGTAATAAATGCGTGTTAAATATTATAAAGTTCAGTTATTAAAAGATGGGTCTTACAAGTTGGTAATCAGAGCTCAAGGTTAAAAGAATAAAGTGTTCGGTTCGAGGCTTGATCGCAAATCCGGTAAGTACATGTATATTGATGTGCATGCGGTGTGATAGGTTTTTATGTATATTTTTAGCCCTTTATAACCACTTTAGTCAAGTTTTAAATTTATAAAACACGATATTTACTAACACCAAACACACATATGGGCAAGTGCACCCATCGTGAGCGTAGTATAGTGTTGGTAAGATACCGAGGTCGTCCAAGGACACAAGAGCTTTTAATACCGGTTTATCCTCAACGTCTAATCAAATCAAAAATTTAGAAAAAGGTTTTAAACTAGAAAATAAAAACTAAAATACTGATAATGAAAATAAAATAAAAACAGATAGACAAGATGAATCATTTGGATCCTACTCGCCTTTAGTGTAACCTTTGATTATTTCCGCACTTTTGCACTTTTTAAGAGATTATCTTAGTTATTATAGTAGGCCCCTCTTTTGAAGGTGACGTTACCCTCAACCCAGTAGTTTGAGTCAGCAAGGATACAATCCTAAAGGGTCGGATTATTGAAAGATAATTAATCAAGTTATTAATGCATAATGTGGTAGGCCCCTCTTTTGAAGGTGATGTTACCCTCGGCTAAGTAGTCTGAGTCAGCAGGGATACAGTCCTAAGTAGTCGGGTTAAAGTTTTAATAGTAGCTTACATATGAGGGGATCAAAGAGTTTGGACCCCCGCCATCCAATACCAGTGGGTATTGAAGGAGGTCCTACTAAATTTGACCCAGGTCCTTGCAGGATCTATACACTGAACAAGGCAAGACTTTTACCAAACCATTCCCTTAACCCTCGACCAGGTAGCCAACATATCTCCATATAGACCGTGGAGATATGAATGGTGTAAATCTTTTATTTTATATAGACAGTAAAATAATGCCAGGATACCATGGACAAATGATAAGGAAGATTCACCTTCAACATAAGAAACTAGTTATTAAAGTCATTAATACATAACCAAATAAAAAGTGCGAAAAGATTAAAAATAAAAAGTGTTACACTAAATGCTTGTCTTCACTAAGTGATGTAAGAGACTTAGGCAAACATGGCCTTTGATTGTCAAGAACTCTTACGATTAATCTTGGATCCCGAGACTACTTACACACTCTATGATGGATGATGGATGATGGTGGTGGATGATGGTGTTGTGGTGGTGGTGGAGTGTGGGTGAAGTGTGAGAGAGGTGGTTTGCCAAGGGATGATTTGCAAGTGAGCCAACCACCCCTATTTATAGCCTGCACGGAAGCCCGAACACGGCCCTGTGTCCATTGGGCGCGGCCCCGTGTCCATCCATCTTCTCTTTCTTCATTAATTGCAGTTTGTCTGCATTAGTTGAGCACTCCCCCGTGTCCGCTGGGCACGACCCCGTGTGCAGAAGCGTATTTGTACTATCTAGATTTCCTTAGATTCTGCGAATCTTAGAGTTGACCACGACCCTGTGTCCATTGGGCACGCCCCCGTGGTGGGTGATAGAAGCTTCTACAGCTTTGTCTTTTCTGCAGACACTTGGGCACGGCCCCGTGCTCATTGAGCACGGGGCGTGTTCAGCCTTCTGTTTTCTTCTTCTTGTTTGGGAGGATGCTGTCGAGGGGTCGGGCATGCCACGTTTATTCCTTTTCTTGTATTTATGTTAGATTTAGCTGTCTTTTTGCTTTTTTTGTTTATTTGAGCTCATTTAATCCTGAATATACAAAAGGAAGACAAAAGCACACTTTTTCCAACATTAGTACTAAAAGGGTTAGTTTTATGCCACAATTGATGTAATTTATATGTTTCATTTTGCACACATCAAATACCCCCACACTTGAATCTTTGCTTGTCCTCAAGCAAAACTCTTTATAATGTGCCTTTACACTCCCAAATGGAATAGGTAGAAGAGAAGGTTTTTGGGCTTGTCATAGAGTGTCCGGATTCCAAGATTTTTATTAGGTTTTATATTTATTTTATTTACAATCCTATTCGTCATGATTTATTTAAAACATTACATAAGATAAATTACTTATTTGGGCATAACATGCCTTTTTAAAATTCCATTTATAGACAAGTTCACATACCTCACGGAGGATCACTCAACACTCGGCCGAAGATGTATTTTAGTGAATCACTCGAGAGCGGAATGGAACTTACTTCTACCATATGCTTGCCAAGCAATTAATCCTCCTCCTTTTTAACTATATACCTTTGTAAATATCAAGATGACTTTTGGGGTGAAGGGTTAGGCTTGGGTTAAAGGTAGGTGGTTGGGTTAGTGGTTAGTAGAAAAGGGCAAAAGGCGTAAAAAGCGTCCGTTTTTGTAAGACTTTTCATTTTTGTAACTTTTTATTTTGATGAAGCAATTCTTCAAACAAATTTCTTTTTGATAAACTTGTTTGTTTATTTCTTTTGGCTTCGTCATCATCATCTTTTTTTCATAAGGAAGTCACAAGAAAAACCGAGCTTTATTACTAAAATAAAGGGTTTAAAATGAAAAAAAGGTTTTGGTAGTAAAAGGGTGTTTGTTTTGAGTTAAGAAATGAAAAGATTTAGGCTCAAAGGGGTTAACTAGGGGGATTTTGGGTAGGTGGTAAAAAAAGAAAAATAATGGTGTAGAAATAAAAAGGGTTAGTCCTAATGCCTCCATCATTTACTTACTCGGGTTTAAGTTGGTAAGGACTGGGAAGGTATCGTCATGGCAAGTTCTAGAGTTGTAAGAAACCAAGCGGCTATTCACACAAGAAACGAAAAACGAGCATTTAGTTTAAAGATGTGTATTTGTATGCTCAATAAAGGCTCAAAACTCACTTTTATGGGAATGGGTTTTTATGTGATCATATATAAAATAAAAGATTTTCACCATTCATATCTCCACGGTCTATATGGAGGTATGTTGGCTACCTGGTCGGGGGTTAAGGGAACGGTTTGGTAAGGGTCTTGCCCTTGTTCAGCGTTTAGAGGTCCTGCAAGGGACCTGGGTCAAATTTAGTAGGATCTCCTTCAATACCCATAGGTATTGGATGGCGGGGATCCAAACTCTTTGACCCCCTCATAAGTTAACTACTATTAATACTATAACCCGGCTATTTAGGACTGTATCCCTGCTGACTCAGACTACTTAGTCGAGGGTAACGTCACCTCCAAAAGAGGGGCCTACCATAATTTGCATTAATAACTTAATTCATTATCTTTCAATAATCCGACCCTTTAGGATTGTATCCATGCTGACTCAAACTACTGGGTTGAGGGTAACGTCGCCTTCAAAAGAGGGGCCTACTACAATAACTAAGATAATCTCTTAAACAAGTGTAAAAGTGCGAAAATAATCAAAGGTTATACTAATACACGAGTCGGATCCAAGTGATTCATCTTGTCTATCTATTTTTATTTTTATTTTTATTTTTCAGCATTTAGTTAGTTTTATTTTCTTAGTTTAAAAATCTTTTCTAACATTTTGATTTGGTTAGACGTTGAGGATAAACCGGTACTAAAAGCTCTTGTGTCCTTAGACGACCTCGGTATCTTACCAACACGATACTACGTCCACGATGGGTGCACTTGCCCATACATGTGTTTAGTGTTAGTAAATATCGTGTTTTATAAATTTAAAACTTGGCTAAAAGTGTAAAAAGAGCTTAAAATATACATCTAAAATATAACACAC
Organism: Helianthus annuus; assembly: GCF_002127325.2. NCBI lineage: Eukaryota > Viridiplantae > Streptophyta > Magnoliopsida > Asterales > Asteraceae > Helianthus > Helianthus annuus. The sequence goes on from NC_035435.2 coordinate 88,159,223, forward strand.
TTCACGCACATCAAGTTTTTGGCGCCGTTGCCGGGGACACAAGGATTTTAAGAAAGTTAGGAATCAACGGCCTAATCATATTTTTATTTTTCTTTTTAATTTTTTAGGATTTTCTTAGTTTTTCAGCTTCTGCAGAGCTCAGCACGGGCAGTGCCTGGTCGGACACGGGCCGTGCCCAGCGTTGTTACTGGCAGTTTTTAGTTTTCCAAGTTACAGAAGGCTGACCACGGGGCCGTGTCGGTGCAACACGGGGCCGTGTCCAACTCTCCAGTAACTGGGATCTGAAAAACAATCATTGTAACTCCGACCACGGGCCGTGTTCACTGAGCACGGGGCCGTGGTGAACCTTCTGACCAGCATTCTTTTTTGTTTTTATTGCAGGACTTGGAACCAGACGCCACCCCTACGTAGTGTATGAGCTCCAGTTCTAATAAGGACATAAAAGAACCTCTAGAAGAACCCGAACGCTTTCTCAGAAAAAGACTAAAAGCCAAAAACCAAGAGAAGGTTTCGGGAAATCCACTTCCAATGGCGGACCAACGTACCCTCATGGATTATCTACGACCTACCGTAGGTAATCTCGGCGCCGCTATCAATGCACCGAATGTTGAAGCCAATAACTTCGAACTTCGGTCGCATTTGATACAAATGCTCCAAAACTCCGCAACCTTTCATGGGCTTGCGGACGAGGATCCCCATCTACATATTACTAATTTCTTAGAAATATATGATACTTTTCGGATCAATGGAGCATCAAATGACGCCATCCGCCTCCGAATGTTTCCTTTTTCACTAAAAGACCGAGCAAAAGCTTGGCTTAACGCCCTCCCAGCTGGATCGGTAAACACCTGGGATGAACTAGCCCAAAAATTTTTATATAAGTATTTCCCTCCCGCTAAAACGGCTAAATTAATGACTGAAATTAATACATATTCACAAGAGGACGGGGAATCCTTATATGAAACTTAGGAAAGGTTCAAGGAGCTATTGCGAAAGTGTCCACATCACGGCCTTGCGATATGGCAACAAGTATCCACTTTCTATAATGGGTTGTTGCCACACACAAGGCAGACACTTGACTCTAGCTCCGGGGGACTTTTAGGTAATCGCCGCCGACATGAAATATATAATCAAATTGAGGAAATTGCTCAAACCAATTTTCAGTGGCACACTCCCCGAGGCAATAAATCTATTGCCTCGGGCGCCCATAAGGTTGATGAAAGCACTTCTTTACAAGCCCAAATCGAGGCCCTTTCTTCGAAAATAAAAAAATTGGAAATGACAAAAACAGTCTCCGTTATGGCTTGTGAAGGGTGTGGTGGGCCACATGAAAATTGGAGTTGTATGAAAGAAACAGACGATCAACAAGAGTCGGTAAGCTACATTGATAATAGACCTAGGCCGTCGGGTCCTCCAACGGGCACCTACAACCAAGGATGGCGAAATCACCCTAACCTTGGTTGGAGAGAACCCGGCAATAGTAGTAACCAACAAAACCAACGAACAAACTTTCAACAACCAAGAAATGAGTCACAAAATTTCCCTCAACAACAAGGTGGACGAGAAAGGCTTGAAGATACTATATCTCGCTTCATCTCCAACACTGAAAAGAAAAACTCGGAAAGGTTTCTACAATTAGAATCAAATTTTAGAAATCAACAAGCTAGTATTCAAAACATAGAAAAACAAATAAGTCAACTAGCCCAAAATTTTTCCGAGAGACCACAAGGCGCATTACCAAGCAATACCGAAACAAACCCAAAAGCGCAAGTTCATCTCATCACATTACGAAACCGCACCGTGGGTCCTACGGAAGTGCCACCGCCTACCGAGGAGACTATACCGCCGCCTCTACAAGAGAAGGGTTCCCTTCCATCACCAGAGCCTACCAAGGCTCCTCGGGTTCCGTACCCCGGTAGGTTAATTCGTCAAAAGACCAATGAGCAATTCGTAAAATTCGAAAGTCTACTAAAACAATTGCATGTCAACATTCCTTTTATTGATGTCCTAACCCAAATGCCCAAATATTCTAAGTTCATGAGGGACTTCCTCACTCATAAAAGGAAAATTGAAACTTTGCAATTAGTTAACTTAGGCGAAGAATGCTCTGCACTCGTACTCAACAAACTCCCCCAAAAGAAAATCGATCCCGGAAGCTTCACGATTCCTTGCTCGATCGGGGACTCCCCCGTTCGTAATGCACTAGCCGACCTTGGGGCTAGCATTAACCTCATGCCCTCATCAATGTTCAAAAGACACGGCCTAGGAACAACAAGTCCTACAAAAATGAGCATACAACTTGCTGATCGATCCGTCAAATTCCCGCAAGGTGTCATCGAAAATCTCCTAGTCAAGGTAAACAAATTTGTCTACCCGGCCGACTTTGTCATACTTGATATGGAGGAAGACACCGAAGTCCCCCTCATACTAGGGAGACCATTTCTTGCCACCGCACAGGCAGTGGTAGACATGAATGATGGAACGCTCACCTTAAGGTACGGGGATGAGGAAGTAAAGTTTGGGGTTGGGAAGAGAATAGAGGACGATGACCTGGTCAACTACATGAAGGTTATTGATTCGAGTTTGGATACTGCTCTCCGACGGTGCAACATGGGATGCAAAACATCCCACTCAGAAAATATGTAACCTCACCTTGGGTCTAGCCAAGGACCCTTATAAACGTGGCGCACCATGGAGGCATTCCGCGGAACTATCCTTAGTTTAGTCTTTTAGTTTTAATTTGCAGGAATAAAACACACTCATGGTGGGATGATAAGGGAAACGAGAAACATGGCCCCATGCACAAGAACAAGGCCATCCGACATGAATTTCTCCATTACAGTAGGTTCAGCACGGGCCGTGCCCAGCCCACACGGCCCCGTGCTGAACACCCTGCAGGAAAATGCCCAGTTCAGGTAACTGGACATAGGCCGTGTTCACCAGACACGCCCCCGTGTCCAGGCTTCTGTTTCTTTTCTTTAATTATCGTTACTGGCACCTGAACACGGGGCCGTGCCCGGTCCCCACGGGACCGTGTCCAGACTGCCAGTAACATAAATTTTTGCTTTTAACACCATGTTACACATTCAATCAACCTAAAAATTTATTTTTGGGACACATTGAGGACAATGTGTAATTTAAGTGGGGGGGGGGGGATGCTAAAACCTTGAATTTTACAAGTCCTAATAACAAGCATTACACAAAACTCTATTGGAACCGCTAATCACCCCAAATTTTTTCAAAAATTTTCATTTTTTTTTCTTGTCTAAAGTTTAAGTTGGGAATTCTAAGACTAACAAGGTTATATTTTTACAAATTTACAACCGATAGCATCGTGATAAAAAGAACCAACATAAGAAAATTATGAAACGGCATGACAAGCTTAGTTAAAATTCGATTATATATACTTGATCACATAGAAAAACCCATTCCCAAAAAAGTGAGTTTTGAGCCTTTATTGAGCATACAAATATACATCTTTACGCTAAATGCTCATTTTTCGTTTCTTGTGTGAATAGCCGCTTGGTTCTTACGACTCTAGAACTTGCCACGACAATTCATTCCCGGTCCTTACCAACTTAAGCCCAAGTAAGTAAATGATGGAGGCATTAGGACTAACCCTTTTTCTTTCAAAACCATTATTTTTATTTTTCTTTTCACCTACCCAAAAACTCCCCCTAGTTAACCCCTTTGAGCCTAAACCTTTTCATTTCTTAACCCAAAACCCTTTTTATCCACCAAAACCCCTTTTTATTTTTACCCTTTATTTTAGTAACAAGCTCGGTTTTCGTGTGACTGAAAAAAAAAGAGAATTTTACAATGAAGTTAGAAATAAACAAACAAAGCTCCTAAAAATCTTGTTTGAAGAAATACTTCATTAAGAATAAAGAGTCACTAAAACAAAATGTTTTACGAAAACCGACGCTTTTTACGTTTTTCGCCCTTTACTAACCACTAACCCAACTACCCACCTTTAGCCCAAGCCTTTACCCAAAAAGTCCTCTTGATATTTACAAAGGTAAAAAGTTAAAAAGGAGGACGATTGATTGCTTGGCAAGCCTATGGTAGGAATAAGTTCCATGCCGCTCTCGAGTGATTCACTAAAAAAATACACCTTTGGCCGAGTGTGAGTGATTTCCCCCGTGAGGTATGTGAACTTGTATATAAATGGAATTTTAAAAAAGGCATGCTATGCCCAAATAAGTAATCTCTCTTATGAAACGTTCTAAATAAATCATAACGAATAGGATTGTAAATAAATAAAAATAAAACCCAATAAGGATCTTGGATTCCCGACATTCTATGACAAGCCAAAACCTTCTCTTCTACCCATTCCATTTGGGAGTGTAAGCCACATATTAAAGAGTTTTGCTTGAGGACAAGCAAAAATTCAAGTGTGGGGATATTTGATGTGTGTAAAATGCAACATATAAATTACATCAAATAAGGCATAAAACTAACCCTTTTTAAGTACTAATGTTGGAAAAAGAGTGTTTTTGTCTTCCTTTTGTATTTTCAGGATTAAATGAGCTCAAATTAACAAAAGAAGCAAAAGGCAGCTAAATCTAACATAAACACAAGAAAAGGAACATAAGTGGATTGCCCGACCCCTCGACAGCATCCTCCCAAGCAAAACAGAGAAGGCAGAAGACTGAACACGCCCCGTGCTCAGCCAGCACGGGGCCGTGCCCAAGAAGCAGCAGATAAGACAAACCTATAGAAGCTTCTATTGCCCACCACAGGGGCGTGCCCAGTGAACACGGGGGCGTGGCGAAAGTACTACAGGCGCATTAATTGTAATTGCGAATTACAATTAATGAGGAGAGAGATTGTCAGACGGGCACGGGGCCGTGTGCAGCGGACACGGGGCCGTGCCCAGGCTTCTGTTCAGCCTATAAATAGGAGTGGTTGGTTTCATTGCAACTCATCCCTTGGCACACCACCTCTCTCACACTTCATCCACCACCCACCACCATCACAATACCAACATCCACCACCATCATCCATTGTCCATCATAGAGTGTGTGAGTCGTCTCGGGATCCAAGATTGATCGTAAGAGTTCTTGACAATCAAGGCCATGTTTGCCTAAGTCTCTTACATCACTTGCTGAAGAAAAGTGTTTAGTATAATACTTTTTATTTTTAATCTTTTGCACTTTTTATTTGGTTTTGTATTAATGACTTTAATAACTAGTTGCTTATGTTGAAGGTGATTCTTCCTTATCGTTTGTCCGTGGTGTCTTGGCATTATTTTAATGTCTATATAAAATAAAAGATTTTCACCATTCATATCTCCACGGTCTATATGGAGGTATGTTGGCTACCTGGTCGGGGGTTAAGGGAACGGTTTGGTAAGGGTCTTGCCCTTGTTCAGCGTTTAGAGGTCCTGCAAGGGACCTGGGTCAAATTTAGTAGGATCTTCTTCAATACCCATAGGTATTGGATGGCGGGGATCCAAACTCTTTGACCCCCTCATAAGTTAACTACTATTAATACTATAACCCGGCTATTTAGGACTGTATCCCTGCTGACTCAGACTACTTAGTCGAGCGTAACCTCACCTCCAAAAGAGGGGCCTACCATAATTTGCATTAATAACTTAATTCATTATCTTTCAATAATCCGAGCCTTTAGGATTGTATCCTTGCTGACTCAAACTACTGGGTTGAGGGTAACGTTGCCTTCAAAAGAGGGGCCTACTACAATAACTAAGATAATATCTTAAACAAGTGCAAAAGTGCGAAAATAATCAAAGGTTATACTAATACACGAGTCGGATCCAAGTGATTCATCTTGTCTATCTGTTTTTATTTTTATTTTTATTTTTCAGCATTTAGTTAGTTTTATTTTCTTAGTTTAAAAATCTTTTCTAACATTTTGATTTGGTTAGACGTTGAGGATAAACCGGTGTAGGATCGTTTCGCGACCCGAATGAGTCGATCAGAGGCGTTTTCGTCAATTACAGGTGCGGAAAACAAGTAATCAACGTAGGAATAGCTTGCGATTCACTTTAAACTCTTTTTGTATTAATTTGACAGCGATTACAACCAGTTCTCGATCTGGCAGCACTTCGGTACGAGATTCAACAACATTACAAATGAAATCGCTCATCAGGTATTTATAGGCAACTGGAACCGCTTATTGGACAGGCCCAATAAGCTGTCCATACACATGACACATGAGCGGTCCAGTATGATTGATACTCGAGCGGTCCAGACTTTGTCCATTCGAGCGATCCACACATCCATTCGAGCGATCCTAGAACTTAATGGACCTAATGAGCGATCCAACAATCCTAAATCTATACAATCTCATAATTTCTCGTATTTCGTGTCCAGATTTAACATTTTAAGTCTATGACTCGATACAAGACGTAATCAGCAGATGTAGTGCACCAACAGACTCCCCCTCAGATGTTGATGGAGTCTACTATCGAGTTACAACAATGCTGTATCTTCAGATCTTCAGTCTTGGTCAGTCTATGGGCTTCTCTGTCTCTATCTTCAGACTCCCCCTCTCGACTTGCTGGCATTCCTTTGATCTTCAGCAACATCTTCAGGATCGTTGTCTGGTTTTCCTGCATAAGCTCTACCTCAAAGTAAATTTCTTTCACATATATTTCAAACCCATAACATTGCATCAATTCAGACTCTTCTTCAAGACAAACACAGATTTTGATGAACCACTTGAAAGATTAGATTATGAAAACAGTTAATTTCATACAAACACTCACCCTCAAGTGTTGCTCATCATGTTTAGCACTTGGAATTTTGAAAATCAGCTATTCAACATCAGTTGTCGAAAATCTTTTTGACTTTTTCAAAAATTTATGCTAAAACACACTAAAAATCTTTTTGGATTTTTCTGAAAGAAAATAAATGCAGAAATAAACTATTTACAGACAATATTTTTGTGAGCTCGTGCAAGAGGATCATATCAGTTTTTGAGACAAATCACCAACACCGTTAAGCTTTAATCATTCTCAGTTCTAAACAATTTACCTAGATTGTCAGTATGTTTGTCCACTTAAATCTTCACACAGACTTCAATTGATTCGAGATACGATATTAATGTTTTAGAGACTTAAACTTAATTGTGTATCACTCCACTTGAATATACTCCTGTATCCAGATCCCAAATATTCAGTCTTACAGGTGAGTATACCACAGATGATATCTGTAAAGGGGTAGATGCGAAACCGTGAGAGCTCAGGTCAGAACTTCCGTTCAGCAGAGAGATGACGGCTCGACTTTTGGTGGGTCCCCTTTAGAGGATCTTTTTTACAACAGCAATGACTATCAATTTTATTGTTTAATCAGATTGCTGAGGGCGGCGCTTTTTCAAGCATTTGCAAAAAGTATTATCCGGGGACTAGGTCAGTACTTCCATACAGCAGAAGTCCCGGGATAATACCCCAGATATCACTGAGTATAAAGACCTAGTATCTCAGAATACGGGACCTTTCAAACAAGATTTCGGGGGTTACCCATATATCCAAGAATAGTTACCCACGAATCAAGCAAGTTTGATTTAGGTTTATATCTCGTTTCAATTTACTAAATGTGCGAAAATCTACTGACACATCCGCAGTAAGATCGTTTATCACATTTTGACTTTCCAATTCTTTAGCGTGTCGTGATAGTCCACTGATGTACTATCATTTCCTCTTTTATGCAACAAAAACTCATTTTTCAATTTTATCATGTTTTTGACTTTTTCAAATTTTCTAATGTTTTTGGATTTTCTGAAATTTTCTTACTCCCCCTAAAATGCAAACACATTAACGAAAATATGAAAACAAACTGTACAGAACATGACAACTAATATCGAATCACCTCAAATCGCTATTCACTAGGCATAAACAATCAGAACTCCCCCTATCAACAAACTATTTTCCCATTTAGATTTCAAAACACTTAAATTTGTTTTAATCAAAATGGTTTTTCTGGAAAATAAGTTTGATTGATTTTACCACTTGTAGATTTATCAAACAAATGTTCGGGGATGTGGTTCATCATCTTGTCTTCCAACCAGATGTAGGAAAATACAAGTACAACTTAATGTCCTTGATTTACCATATGCAATCAAATCATTTAACCACTTGTAATTATAACCAACAAACATAAACAAACCTCTTTACCGTTTGTATGATTGACGTTACCGAATAAAATTCAAGAAAGATGCCGATTCATGCTCCACGCTTACCAACCTGGGAGCTCCGGCAAGTCCTGAGACTTATTGTTCGAAGTATGTACCATCCCAGTCACAAACCAGGGATGGTTCAACCTTTACTTTCGTTGTTTTCTTCTCATAAAATTCCTTAACCCCTTTGACTTTTCGATCAATCATCTTGCCAAAGATGTGTTTTACCTTGGGGTTAAAGACTTTCTCAGCATCAAATTCCTGTTCATCATGATAAAATTGGTTAGAAATTTCAACTTTACCAATTTTCTTTTTATAATTTTCAGCCCGAAGTGATGGAAACTCCTCATCATTCTCAATCGGAACTGAGTTCTCATCTTTTACATCAGCTTCACCATTTGAAACAACTTGTGGCTCAACTGACTTTGTGGAATCAGTTTCATCACCCGAAGATAGCTCCTCTGATTTTGATCCATCAGAATCATTGCTAGAGCTTTCACCAACCTTCTTAACAACCCATTTCTGATTGTCAGATTTGGCTTTCTTCTTGTAAAACTTGTTCGAACTCTCACCAATTTCAAAAATAGAATCTTTATACAGTTTTGTTCTATCAAGTGGTGATTCAAACGCAAACACTTTCTCTTTGATTTTACGAAATACTCCCTGTTTGGATTGTATCGCCTGAGAACAGTCTTTGGCGATATGTCCAACGTTGTTGCATTTGAAACAGGTTCTCGAGTCTTTCTTTTGTTCAGCTACCTTCTTCAACTCAGCTTGTTTCTTTTTCAGAAACTCACTGTTTGTTTCCCTCCAGAAACTTGTCTTTTCTTCTTCATCAGTTGATGTACCTGAAACAAATGACATTTTGGATTTAAAATCACGAACATATTTTTCATTTTTCTGTTTTTCTGTAGGAGTAAAGCCTAATCCTTTCTTTTTGAAATTACCGTTATGGTTTGATCTCTTTTGGAAACCTGAACCAGAACCATAATTCTTTTTCTTGTTTAATCTCTGTTGAACTCTTGAGGTGTAAGGTTTAGGTTTATCAATAAGACATAAGCCTTTTATTTCAGAAATATTGATTTCTGTGAGTATGAAAACCTTTTTAATCAGTTCAGTTTTGACACCTCTTATTGGAAATTCATTATCAGAATATAATTTGTCAGAATCATTCAAAGTGTAAGCCACTTTAAACAATCCATCATCCAAATTAGATTTTGACAACAAAAACTTTCTATCATAAACTAATTTTCCCTGTTTTTCTGTTTGCCCTGGAGTTTTTGACTCAGATTTTGACTCTGACGCGGACTCCGACTTTGACTCTTCACTGTCATCACTATCTAACACATGATCCACGACTTTCTTCATTAATTAAGACTGTTGATCAGTGTCAGATGATGTAAACACAACATCAATACTTTCTGGCAGATTGACTGACGACTCTGACTCCCACTGTAAATTTGTGGCCTTTTTGACTCTTTCATCGTTAGGATGTCTAGGCAAATATCCGTTTTCCAGTGGAGGTGGACATCTGTTATAACTGACACTTTTCTTCTTACCAGATGACGTCTTTTCAGTATCCTTTATCTTGTCACTCTTCTTCTTGTCAGCAATCTTTTCTCCAACACTAACTTCAGCTGCTTTTTCTTCAGTTATCTCATCTTCTTCCCAGACCTTCATGCTTTCAACTGTAGGATAAATCCTGTCAATCACATAGGAAGTACATGAGTAACTCTTTAATAAACGATTCACTCTCTCCGTTTCGATTCGTTGCAGCTCAAGCTTCTGTTCTAAAGCAGCACATTTTTCAATATAGTTGTTTACAACTTTTTGTTTTGTCATAAATGCTCCCTGAAGTGTCTTCATAGCAACAGCTTGTTCTTCACTTGTTTGATTGTACTGATTCATTGTCTTGTTCAGCACATCATATGACTCCTTCAGACTGTTTAAGTTGTAAATCAAAGTGCTGTTCTGCTTCTTTACAGCTTCACAGTTTTCACACTTCACCGGAATCTTTTTCGCATCAACACCTTCTTCAACCTTGAACTTAGGCACTTCTGTCACCTTTTGCCTTCTTACCACCGATACCTCATCATCATCACTGCTCACCGGTGTTTTAATCTTCTTCTTTTTCTTCTCCTTCTTGACTTTTTCATCTTCGCTATCACTCTCAGCAAGCAACTTCATATCTTCTCTGTATTTTCTTGCCCAATACTCTGTATCATCATCACTATCATCTACAATCTTTGCTGTAAATGCAGTGTAAGCTGTGGTTTGATCAGGAACATAATCATCCCAAGTAAAGTTTGCCCAACTAAAACCTTCTGCAAGCTTTTCATCTTCTTGATCAATCAAACAAGCTTTTCCATTTTCTGGAATGTAATTATCCCAGGTAAATGATTGCTTTTGATTTGGATTAACCACACAAGCTCTCTTTCCGGTATCTTCAATCACATCTCTTCCATGTGCAGTCTGAGCTTGATGTTTTTGTTGTTGAGATGATTGACCAACTTGGTGATAGATGGCTTTGCGATAGTAATCGTTGTTGTTGTTGAACGGATTTTGAGCTCCACTTGCTTCTCGGTTTGTGCACTCCCTCTTGAGGTGTCCCTTTTCTCTGCACCGAAAACAAGTGACTTTAGATTTATCAGAACCTAAAGTAGAAATGTTCGCATCACGAAGATCATCTCTCCCCGTGATTTGTTTAAACTTCTCAGCTCTCCGTAAAACACTAGCCAGACACCACTTTATGTCCATCAGTTCCATCTCTTCAGCATCTATCTGGTCGTAGTCTTCTTTGGTTAACATTGGATTGCCGATACGACCTGCAACAAAACAAGTGTAAGATTCCAAAACCATTCCTAATAAAGACATTTGGTTTTTGGCAATTTCCTCAGAATAATCTTGATCATTCTCAAGATTCAATACAATGTTACACTGTAATTTTCTCCCATTTTTAGTTGCTGAGATGTTTGGATCAAATGATGGAAATGACGTAAAACTGGTTTTGCTGCTTGATCCAGATGATGGACTTTCAGATACACTTTTGGCACTCATACCAGCAACAATCTTTGGAGATAGATTTGATGATTTCTCATTTACCCCAGCTTTATAATATAACCCGATGTCTTGTTCTCCATCGAAGTCTTTCATTCTAATCACTTTTCTCTGTTCCATTTCTTGAGCTTCAATCTTTTCGATGAACTTACTGAGTGTCAGATTGCTAAAACCTTTCTTGTTTCTGAGCATCATCAAGTATGTGCCCCAACTCTCATATGGCAACGCATCAGCAAGTTTGTCGATCAATTCTTCATTACTCTTTTCAATACTCAATCTTTTCATATTTGCAAGCAAGTTACAGTATCGTTCAATAATCTCTCGTGTACTCTCATTCTTCAACCCTCGGAATAAATCGAACTCTTTCTTCAGAAGTGACTTTTTACTCTTGACCATCTCCTCACTTCCTCTAAACTTTGACCGTAACGCTTTCCAAATTGAGTATGATGTTCCATTATGCTGTAAAAGAACCATGATATCTTCTTTGACTGCCTGTTGAAGAAGACTAAGCATCATTTTCTCATCTTTGTACTTTTTACGAGCATCAGCAGTAAGATCTTTGATTGGAACAGGTTCTTCATCATCGTTCAATGGTCGAACATACTTTGTTTCTACGCATTCCCAAGCATCAAGATAATTCGCTTGCACCCAATTTTCAAACCGACCTTCCCAACCCTTATATTCTTCGATGTTCATTAACTTGGGAGGCTTTTGCATCGTTCCTGTTTCGTTTTCTAACATTGTGGTTTGAATAGCGGTGATTGGGGTACTAGGAGTAGCAAATGCATTATAAAAATCCTCGTCCATTTTCAAATTTTCGAAAAATTCAATAATCAGCCTTAAAAGCGAACTGGAATATCAAGTGTACACAAAAGCAGACAAAATGTTCAATCGGTCACAAAAGCGGTCCAATAGAATCAGATGAGCGAACCAGGTGGGTCCAAATAAGCGAGCCAGACAAACTGTGTTTGGAGCGGTTCAGGAAGAAAGTCCAAATAAGCGGTTCACAACTTGTCCGTTCGAGCGGTTCAAGTAGTGTTCAATCGAGCGGTTCACAAAGTATTATATGAGCAGACCAGGTTATCCAACCGAACAAGCGGCCCAAAATAATGTTGTTCGAGCGGTTCACCAGTGATCCAATAAGCGGTCCAGATACGATCAGAAACGCGAACAAACTTCGGACATCATTTTGACACACTATTTCTTCGAATTTCGACACCAAACTTTCAAGGGTTTGTCTCTATGCTATCGTGCACAATCCCTGAGATTTTCAGCAAGTTTCGACCGTTAAAAATGTCTGAATCTGAAAAAGAAGGTGTAGAAGACAGAAATGTTGATGATTTCCAGCTATTCTCTGTAGAACTCCTCCTCCTGAAGCTCTGATACCACTTGTAGGATCGTTTCGCGACCCGAATGAGTCGATCAGAGGCGTTTTCGTCAATTACAGGTGCGGAAAACAAGTAATCAACGTAGGAATAGCTTGCGATTCACTTTAAACTCTTTTTGTATTAATTTGACAGCGATTACAACCAGTTCTCGATCCGGCAGCACTTCGGTACGAGATGCAACTGGAACCGCTTATTGGACAGGCCCAATAAGCGGTCCATACACATGACACATGAGCGGTCCAGTATGATTGATACTCGAGCGGTCCAGACTTTGTCCATTCGAGCGATCCACACATCCATTCGAGCGATCCTAGAACTTAATGGACCTAATGAGCGATCCAACAATCCTAAATCTATAAAATCTCATAATTTCTCGTATTTCATGTCCAGATTTAACATTTTAAGTCTATGACTCGATACAAGACGTAATCAGCAGATGTAGTGCACCAACAACCGGTACTAAAAGCTCTTGTGTCCTTGGACGACCTCGGTATCTTACCAACACTATACTACGTCGGGGTGCACTTGCCCATATGTGTGTTTAGTGTTAGTAAATATCGTGTTTTATAAATTTAAAACTTGGCTAAAAGTGTAAAAAGGGCTTAAAATATACATCTAAAATATAACACACTTCACGCACATCACACCCCTATTTATAGCCTGCACAGAAGCCCGGACACGGCCCCGTGTCCATCCATCTTCTCTTTCTTCATTAATTGCAGTTTGTCTTCATTAGTTGACCACGCCCTCGTGTCCGCTGGGCACGACCCCGTGTGCAGAAGCGTATCTGTACTATCAAGATTTCCTTAGATTCTGCGAATCTTAGAGTTTACCACGGCCCCGTGTCCGCTGGGCATGCCCCCATGGTGGGTGATAGAAGCTTTTACAGCTTTGTCTTTTCTGCAGACACTTGGGCACGCCCCCGTGCTCATTGTGCACGGGGCATGTTCAGCCTTCTGTTTGCTTGTTCTTGTTTGGGAGGATGCTGTCGATGGGTCGGGCATGCCACGTTTATTACTTTTCTTGTATTTATGTTAGATTTAGCTGTCTTTTTGCTTCTTTTGTTCATTTGAGCTCATTTAATCCTGAAAATACAAAAGGAAGACAAAAGCACAATTTTTCCAACATTAGTACTAAAAAAGGGTTAGTTTTATGCCACAACTGATGTAATTTTTATGTTGCATTTTGCACACATCATATATCAATGGTTTAGTATGATTAAAGTGTTGAGAACAACACATATGGTTATCATGTAATACACATTACACCAATAAAAACGATATAGAGTAGATATAGTCAATGAAATTACACGCGTTGATGCGTATAGTAGAAAAGCCTTGTATTATAATACGGGCATCCATTAATGTCAAAATTACTAACTGTTGTAATTGTTTTAGTTGAAGGACACTCGCATATGAAGATAGCGAGAGTGTAACAAATCGCGGATTTGATAGAGGAACAGTCCAAAGAGTATGCTCATCAAGGACCTAAATCGTGTAGCGATCGCGAACAAGGCTAATGGCAAGAGAAGCCCGTTAGGGCAAGCATTACCAGGTGCACATTTTAAATTTAATTGCACAAATAGTAATATGCAACAAATACGTAGAGATTGAAAGTTGCATATGTAGATTAAAAACTTGGAACACCCCGAATAGAAAATCTATCCGGGATATTGTTTCCAAGAGAAACAAATAGAGGCATTACTTACATGGGGTGTAATGTGAAAATTATAAAAAGGTCATGTATACCAGGTATTGATCGCTTACTCTTGCCAAGTAAGTAATGAGCATGTGGTACCATGACCTTTTTGTGATGGACATGCTTACATCCGATGTAGTAAGGATGGGGTGAGTGGGACAAATTAAAAAGTACCCAAATGAATCAACTAAGCAAAATATTTGATAATAATGTAAACGCACAGCCGGGTGACGGAAGCGTACATTAGGATAATGAGCCCGAGTGAAGGGACAAAGATTAATGTAAAATGATTAAGATATGCATTGGGAGGGGGTGTACTTACACTCGAACCCGGAGAATGGAAATATGTAAAATGATTAAGCTATGCATTGGGAGGGGGTGTACTTACACTCGAACCCGTAGAATGCAAATATATCTCTTAACGGGCCGTTTTTGTAAAAAGTAAAACTTGAGGATAAAGTCGGAATATAAAAGTTAAATGAAGTCTTAATGCATACCGGAAGGGTTGCAATAATAACGACTTCGGTAAAACACCCGGTTGATGGGTAAGGAGTTAAACACATGCGTAGACCAAGAAACGGGAACTCGGATGGAAAGTCAAAAGACTCGGGTTTGAGTCATGACTAAAAGATGACAAGATGACGTAAATAAGGATTTTGATAAATTATGTTCAACTATTTTAAAGTTGAACGGGTCGAACAAAAAATGAAGTTTGACATCCAAAAATGATAAAATTTCACATGAATAAGTCAAACGGGTTGAATATAATATAATGCCAAATGGCATAAGTAAGCCCAAGCTGGATAAAGGTAGCGTTAAATGCAAAAGAATAATGAGCCCGGTAATGGGACATAATCAAATGCGAATATATGTAAACTGGATAATGGTGAGCATAAGATGAACTAATGCATAAATGACGTGAGAAATCATAAAGTCAGAAAATTTGTCCGAAAGAAAACAAATGTAGCCTTAGACTACGGTCAAGGTCAAAGGAAATACCAAGGTGAAAATAAATGATTTTGAACATAAAAAGGGTACCTTAACGCCATATACATATATAAGCGTATATACCTTTGAATAAAGACTTAAATAAAAGATGATCTACGGGATTATCATAACCTACGAGATCATAAATGAGGCTAAGGTCTACGGGACCAAAAAGACCTTCGGGTCGCAAATAGAAAGAAACGAATTGATGAGGGTCTCACCTTAATAAGGTAAAAAGGTGAAAATATAAAGAAATAGCCCACGAGGCTAAATGAAAGAACCTATGGGTCAATAGAATAAAACAAGGAAACTGGTTGTAACTTCCCACGTAAAATAATAACGGGAGATAAAGTTAGTATAAAAGCGATAGGTTTCGCTAAGTTAGTTAAATGGGTTAAAAGCGAAGAGATTGTGAAAGGTCTGGTTGACAAAGATAAAAAAATTCACTAAAACATTTAAACAGGCAAAAATGACAAAAGAGTTCAAAATTATTTAAATTGTGTTACGTCACAAAAGTGGGTGAAGTCATTACCGAAATGACAACGGAAGGGGATAAATCCTTGGATGTAAATTCTTTGGAATTGACATGAGTTAAAAAGAAAACGTTAAACTAAAATTTCAATTTTTGGTAAGAAACAACGCTTTAACACATATGAATACTATGAGACAAATTCGGAAATGAATAAATCAAAGAATGTGGGTCTTAACACCGATGGGTGCGAGACGATATGTTCGAAAAGAAGAAGCATGATAAAGAAAAGTTGAATTAGACTTAAATGTGACGTGACACGCTCACGGACAAGAAAAGAAATATAGAAAATGATATAGAATACAATCAAGTCGTAGCATGTGTTACGAGATATGAAAATTTGAAAACACGCAAAAGGCCGAGTTGGCAATAAGATATACCCGAATGACGGGGAATAAAGAGACGACGACTAATCAGTCTAGCCGGTAAAACCTTTTAAAGTCGGAACAGTGTTACGACTTATACAAAACGCTTGTTGAAATAAGGTTTGCTTGAAGTAAACATGTTGAAAATAAATACAACCGAGTGATTAGATGACAACTCGGTCAAATAAGTGACTAATATAAGAAATACAAGCTGAAGGTAATGGCCTACGAGGCCTTACACGTGAATGGCGCATACGCCTTAAAACCAAGAATACATTACCATACTTTTTGGCACGATTTTTTTTTTATGAGAGCAATGCTCAAGTGATCACCGAAACCAAGGATCAGGTGATTCTAAACTAAGGAAGTACATGAGAAAGGTTTCGGGGACGAAACCTCTTTAAGGGGGGTAGACTTGTAACACCCCAAAAATGGGTTTGGTAATCAAACCCCGTTAATAGTAAAGACGAGTAAAATACCGTTGGTGGTAAAATTAACCTGGTGAATATTAGGATTTAAATAAATAATCTTATATTAATCAAAAAGAAGAATAAACGCTTTGAGAAAACACGATTTATTAGAAGCCCGAGTTAACGAGACTTAAGAAAATAAAACGGGTTACAATTCCCCACATCCACCAAGTTAACTAGGAATAGTTAACCTAGTTAGTAATGGGTAACTAAATGAAAAGCTATGAGATATAGCTTCTTTTATAATAAATGAAACAAGAAGGACTAATATGGCCAAGAAGGAAACTTGTTTTATTAAAATTAAAAATAAAACACAACACACACACTCAGTGTGTGTGTGTGTGCGTGCGTGGATCGACCAGAGGACAGGGGAAAAAGAAGCAAACACTAACTCTCACAAATCTCTCAAATTGAAGGTCCAAATCAAGTCTAAATCAAAAACCGAGTACGGATTAATGATCTCCACTGAAAAAGGAGTCATGAGGTATGTAAATTTCATGAGAAATCTCTAGTTGAATTTCTGAGCAAACCTAGATACTTCTAATTAGATGATTGCATGCTTGTTATATGATGAGACAGGAACATTGTAGTGTCTAGGAGTAAATCCTAGACAAGTATATGATGAAGTTAGGCCTAATTCTTGTGAATTCATGATCACCATTGAAGGTGATAAGTGGGTTTTAGTATGAACATGTTAAACACTAGAAATTGATAGTTGTTCTAGTGTAATTTGAATTTTCGTAAGTAAATTCTGATGGTGTAGGTGCGAAAAATTGATATGAACATGTTAATTGATGTTAAAACTTGGTTAAAATGATAAACATGAACTTGATAAAAGAAGAATACAAATTATGCACATTAGGTGTTTGTTATAATGCCTAAATGAGAACTAAAGTGTTGGAATTAGAGTGAAAACGCGTATTTGAATGATATGGCAATTATGCGTAATATGAAGTGATAAGGGTTCTAAATATTATGTTGATTTAGACTTAATGTTGTAAACCATGTGATTGAAAGTAGTTAACTTTGACAAACTAAGTTAATTAATCATGAAGTCGAATAGTAGTTTCGACATAGAAAATAAGTGAGGTGGATTAGTCGTGATTGTTAATGACTAATTTAACTGCCTTGTAAATGATTGACAATAGTTTGACACTTAAACGAGCTAGGTGGAGGCTTGTGTCACACCCCAACCGATGGCGGAAACATCGAGGCGTGGCACTGAGCGAAACAGATTGTCCAGAAGTTTCCATAACAATTATCATTACCAATTAATTTAAAATAACATGTCCCATACCATGTCTCAAAAGGCAAACAAATTATTACAGACAAAATCTAGGCAATTAGTTCTGTTCTGACAACTCAGATTCAAATTGTACAAACAACTATTTGTCAGCCTCTAGGACCTTATTCTAGCCACGCTTTCCTAGCAGATAAGCATCCTAAACACCTGTCACATACGTTAAAATAAAGTCAATACACATAGTGTAAAGGCGAGTATACAAGTTTGATAATAGCATATAGGGTTCGAAATAGTTCACGCATAACCAGCATGTACACAGAGGAAAACGAAGCATGTTAGTTATCGACATGAACCTATCGATACCAATGACTGCGGTAGGGCTGTAAACGAGCCGAGTCGAGCCGAGCTCGACCTAGCTCGAGCTCAGCTCGAACTCAATTCGAGCTGGCTCGGCTCGAGCTCGAATTTCAAATCGAGCCGAGATTTGAGGCTCGAGCTCGACTCGATTAAAATTCGAGCTAGCTCGAACTAACAAAGAATCGCAAAATTTACTACTTAAAAAGCCCTAAAAATGAATCTTTTCATAGACTAAGGGCCATAATTGCAATTATATTTAACCAAATGGCTAAATATGGAAGAATAAATAGCTAACTCACTTTGTACATTTGCTGTACCTTCTTTTATAGGGGAGATACTTCCATAGTTTTTGTCTTCTGAGCGATGTGGGACAAAAAAATGAAGAATGTAAACCTTATCGAGCTAGCTCACGAGCTCGCGAGCCGAGCCAGGCCAAACTCGAGCTCGGCTCGTTTACAAACCGAGCCGAGCCGAGCTGGCTCGTTTACAACCGAGCCAATTTCGAGCCGAGCTCTTTTCGAACTTTTTTCGAGTGAGTTTCGAGCGAGCTGCGAGCCACAATTTTTTTGAACACCCCTAGACTGCGGGTTGACTGCCCAAGGCAGTTCGCAATACATGATCACTACTGTAATCCATGCAAGTAATTGTCCTTAACAACCCCCGAGTGAACGGGTGCTGAGTCCAAACTATAGTACTATCGTTGCTAAGGCAGGTAGACAACATTCCATGTGTAAACATAACAAACAAGCATTCATTAAGTCACGTATAGCATGCTGTAACGTTTAGCTTTTAAAAGTATTGCGTAGTGTGTTCAATTATGATTTAGAATAAGTAACGTATGTAACACCCAAAAGTGCGAAAACAAAAAGGGATCGAGTATACTCACAGCGGTTGATGGATTGAAGGGAGCGCTTGAGAGTAAGGTTAGCCTGAATAGTTCGATTAGAATAACGATAAGTGACGCGTAAGATGGAAACAAGTGTTGGTGGGTCGAACAGCTGGTCGATCGAACGGCAGTCCGATCGCAGCTGATCGTGCGGGTGACAATCTGTTCGGACGGCTGTCCGATCGGATGGCCATTCGAGTGAATTGTTTCTTCCTTTGAGAAGAATGTGTTTGTGTATGATGGCTTGACTTTTGAAGTTTTCATGGTAGCATTTGAACACATTGAAGTATCTCTACCTTTCAGGTCGGTCGATCGGACGGTCGTTCGATCGGCTAGCAACCCGTTCGGTTAGGTATTTCAGTGAGAACAAGTTCACAGCAGGATATCACTCGATCAGACAGCAGTTCGATCGGGTGATATTCCTAGCGCATTGAACATGTTGAAAATTGTTTAAGTATGGAAGTTCAAATGTCTCATGGTTCGATTGGTAGTTCGATCGGGTGGTAGGCCGATCGGACAGCAATTCGTTCAACATTCAGACTTCAAAGATTAGCAAAAGTGGTTAAGTGTGGGACCCATAGTGCAGGCCGTTCGGTTGACCGGCCGTTCGGGTGGCTGTCCGTTCGGACAGCAGTCCGATCGGATGGCACCTCGTCCTGGTCGTCCTGTTCGTCTCACACTTGGTTATTTTGTTTGTTTATCGTTTTATCAAGGCATTTTGATAACGAGTCAAACAACAGGAACCTTGTCAATACTTGGTTCTCCTGACCAGACAGGAATCACCCAAATCCGATTAGTGAACTGTTCGAGACAATGGTTCACATTTATCCTGAAATCGGTAAACCTCGTGGATAGGATCCGGATCTTGAGCTAACATGACCACAGACCGGGTAGTAAGTCGGCATCAGTTCCGATTCTATCGGTTTTGAAGGCATTGAGTGTAAAGGAGTTGAAAAGAAAGTTAGAAAACATTCTCTCACTCCTTTTCACCGTGAACATGT
Organism: Helianthus annuus; assembly: GCF_002127325.2. Lineage (NCBI taxonomy): Eukaryota > Viridiplantae > Streptophyta > Magnoliopsida > Asterales > Asteraceae > Helianthus > Helianthus annuus. The sequence goes on from NC_035435.2 coordinate 88,179,346, forward strand.
TTAGATCTATGGAAGATCTTTGTTGTTTATGTGGAAATCAGTTAGATCCAAGTCGTTCTTGGTGGATTGAGGCCAAAACATGAAGTTCTTCAAGAACACATGATGACGTCATCCTAGAATACCTTGAATCTTGGTGATTTCACGGTTAAAAGTTAAGATTTAATAGATAGAAAGGTGTAGGAGTGCGTGTAGATCAAGAAAGTACAAGATTTAGGTCGAGATCTTACCGGAATTGAGAGAAATCTAAGAAAAGGTGAGGAGAGCGTGCCGTTCAGTCAGAGAGTTGCCAAAAGTAGAAAGAATGAAAGTAACATGGGTATTTATAGAGTTCCAAAAGAGGAAAGGGCTGGCCGATCGGCTAGGCAGCTCGATCGGACAGCCTGTCCGATCGAACGGCAGTCCGATCGGACGGCTGGTCGATCGGCTGGTTGCCTGATCGATCGGTCGCCTGTATCGAGTGTTCGGTGTGACGAGTATTGCTGTTTTGATTTCGATTGCAAGTGTTGCGATGCGATAGAGTTTCCTAGTCAAATTACTTTTAATCCCAACTACTCATATCTCGCGCTATCTCTTCTCCACTAATTATCATACCATATCAACATACATTCATCCTTATTTCATATCCGTTTTACGATTGCGATCCGATTGCGATTGAGTTCGATTGTGATTCGGTTGATTATCACACATAACATAAATAAACATGCACAAGTGACACATAAGGCACACACACACGTATAACAACCACCAAAATGCGAAATTCGAGTTTGCGAGCGCGATGTTGATTAGTTTAGTTCGATTAGTGTTTAAATAACTTTATCGCATTGTTCCTTCCTATTATTCACAGTCGTAAAGCGATTCGTAGCGATAATCATTCGTCGATTGCTGCGATTTTTAATTAATTACTCCTCATAATACAACTAACGTAAAACTTAAAATAGACTAACTACGAGTCAAAGAAGGCAAAACAGGAATTGAGCAAGGAGAGGCAGATTGAAATTAGCAATCTTTTCTTCCTTTGACTTCAATCTTGACTTTGACTTTGACTTTCGAAACACGGGGTGTTACAGCCTCCCCTAGTTGAGGGAATTTCGTCCTGAAATTAGGCTGAAGCCATAACGAACAACTGCGGATACTTTGTCTTCATGTCGCTTTCGAGTTCCCAAGTGAACTCTGCGCCTCGTTTGCCTTCCCATCAGACTTTCACAATAGGAATGCGCGAGCGTCTGAGCTGCTTGGTTTGGCGATCCATGATTTCGACGGCTTTCTCCATGAAGTGTAGCGTTTCGTTTATTTGGAGGTCATCGAGAGGTACAATTAAATCATGCTCAGCCAGGCACTTTCGGAGGTTTGACACATGGAAAGTCGGGTGGACATTACTAAGTTCCTCCGGTAGTTCGAGTCTGTAGGCGACTTTTCCGATCCTTTCCAGAATCTTAAAAGGTCCAACATATCGAGGCGCTAGTTTCCCTTTCTTGCCGAATCTAACCACACCCTTCCAAAGTGATACCTTTAGGAGTATGTAGTCGCCAATGTCAAATTCAAGGGGCTTGCGTCGTCTATCGGCGTAACTTTTCTGTCGACTTCGAGCTTTCAACAAGTTGTCTCGAATTTGGAGGACTTTGTCAGTCGTTTCTTGCAAGAGCTCGGGACCGGTTAGTTGCGAGTGACCGATCTCGTGCCATACAATAGGTGATCGACATCTTCTTCCGTATAAAGCCTCGAATGGTGCCATTTGTATGCTGGTATGATAACTGTTGTTATACAAGAATTCAACTAACGGCAGGTATTTATCCCAATTACCACCGAAATCTATGACACACGAACGGAGCATGTCTTCAAGAGTATGGATCGTTCTCTCAATCTGACCGTCGGTTTGAGGGTGGAATGCGGTACTCAGGTTAAGCGTAGTACCAAGAGCAGCTTGAAACGTTTCCCACAGTCGCGAGGTAAACCGAGCATCACGGTTAGAGAAGATGTCGCGAGGCGTCCCATGATAACAAATGTTCTAATCGGTGTAGATTCAGGCTAATCGTTCTACCTTGTAGTCTTCTCGTATTGGCAAAAAGTGGGCGGATTTGGTCAAACGATCAACAACAACCCAAATACTGTCGTGACCTGATGATGTGTGCGGAAGCTTTGTTATGAAGTCCATGGCTATACTCTCCCACTTCCACATAGGGATTGGGGGTTGTTCGAGTAAGCCAGATGGCCACTGATGTTCGGCCTTGACCCTTGTACAAGTCAGGCATTTTCCAACGTAGAGAGCAATATCCCTTTTCATGCTCGGCCACCAGTACATGTAACGAAGATCCTGGTACATTTTATCGGTGCCGGGATGAATAGAATACCGGGATTTGTGGGCTTCGTCCATCAAAATCTGTCGCAACTCGGTCCGTTTAGGGATCCAAATTCGTTCCAGAAAATGGAAAATCCCATTTGATTTACTCACTAGCTGAGCTCCATCGTGATAGATTCTTTCCTTCTTCAAGGTGCGTTCGTTAAAGCAGACATGCTGGGCTTCGCGGATGAGAGTTTTGAGATCGTATTGGGCTTGAGTATTGCGAATGCTGAGCAAATAACTCCGTCTGCTGAGCGCGTCGGCAACAACATTTGCTTTGCCTGGGTGATAACGAATCTCACAGTCATAATCGTTGAGAAGTTCTACCCATCGGCGTTGACACATATTAAGTTCTTTCTGATCAAAGATATGTTGTAGGCTCCTATGATCAGTGAAGATCGTACACTTGGTACCATATAGGTAGTGTCGCCAAATCTTTAATGCAAAAACAACCGCGCCTAGCTCGAGATCATGGGTTGTATAGTTCTTCTCGTGAATTTTGAGCTGACGAGATGCGTAAGCTATAACCTTGTCCCGTTGCATAAGAATTGTAATGCTCCGCGTTTTCATGACTTTCCTAATTTTGAAATCGAGTCGTAAAAAATCTATCTTTAGAAGCTTGCCTCTTGCAAATTATAATCCATCGTATCGTCGGAAATCTTTTATCTCTATTTTATTCGTTATAAATATGGTTAACTTATCATTGTGTAATTAATTAAATTAATTAATTTTGCAATTTAAAAAGTTTATTTTTTTTAATAAACTAAGTTAGGCTTGTTAAAATTTTAAAGTTAGTAAACTAACCTAGTTAGTTTAACGACGAAGTTTGTTCTTCGAAATTATAACAGAAACTTGGATTAATTAAACCACAGGGACTGTTCGTGCCAATTTCTAAGCTATTAGATTGGTTACAACAAAATAAATAAGTCTTGCCCTAATACTTTTTTTGATCAGCCGCTTATAAAACACTGAACTCCTTCATCTTCTACATTACAAACCCTAGACAACATCCCCCCTTCTCTTCTCCCTGCTCTCACAACTCCGGTCGCCGGAGGAAGGACTCCAGAGGCGGTATGCTTGGTTCGACGACATCATCCACCACACCCCTAACTCCTTTCACTCTCACACCCATACCCCCCTGCTTTCCCCTCTCTAAATAAACGGCCGACCACCACGGTGGTGGCGGCACATGGCTGCGACATGTGGTGGAGAGAGAGAGAAACGGAGGAGATAGAGAGAGAGTCGGCGGCGCGGCGGTGGCAGCAGAGCCGCGATGACTTGAGGCGGTATACGGCGGTGCCGGCGGCGGTGCTTCGTTCCAATGAATATCAACGGTAAGACTCTCACCCTCTTTTCTTTCATGTTGATTCTGTTATGTTTTCTTCAAAATTTGATAAAGATGAGGTTGTTGGATGAAGATGGTGGTGGAGACGGTCGCGTCGCCACCGTCTGCGGCGGTGGGCGATGGTGGCAGCAACGTTGGTTTCTATCGCGTTTCAGTCTCGGGTCAGGTCCAAACCGCAAGTTCAGGTTTCCGTTCACTCGAGCCTCGGGTCAGCGACTTCGGTTCAGTTCAGGTTAGAAGCTGATGTGTGTTATGTTTATTTAAGTTACAACTTCAAGTATCATTCTAATTTAGTTCACGTTACGGTTCAGTTTCATTTCGGTCGACTAGGGTTAACTCAGCTTTGGTTCGGTTCGACAAGTCAACATCGATCAGCATTGATTTGGGTCAGCTTAAGTCTCGGCTCAAGTACGGGTCTCGGTGCTGCTCGATTCAACCCGGTTCGACTCGGTATGACGCATATATTATTTTCACTATTTGTATTTTGTATCGTTTTAAATCGCGGAACCAAACTTAAGTGAGTTGTGAACATAATTGAAGTGTAAATGTATAACTATTTATTTTGTTTGGTCATTGTTTATTGAATTTTGGAAGTTAAACGATACTTTGGTTGTCGGGATCGTCCAAAAACAGAGGAAACTCTGTCCGTTTTTCGTAAATCCTGTAAAACGAAACGTGTTTATTTTATTAGACGAAGCCCATCGGATTCAATTAAATTTTTATAACAATAATTATAAACGTAAATTTATTTATTTAGTTATTTATTTATTTTCCTTCTTTTTTATAATACTTCTATAATTATCCTAATGGGTTAATTTGGAATCAACACATAAACTATGTATACTCTATGTGAATATATATATCTATCAACAAGTTATACTTTAAAATTCACTTTCAAATCCTCCGTAATAATTCTGTGTACTCATGCACCATCGTTACCTATATAGGGCGACTTCGGTGTTCCATCCTACTAATCTCTTACACTCGTCAACAATTGGATAATCGGAAGACTTAGCAATTATGTGAGTAAACTTGAACCCCTTTTTACGTTTATCACTTTTTGGGGTGTAACATGTTTTCTTATGAGCCTTACACTTTAATAATAATACATAAACATTCCTATTACACGCATGCTTATTTGATTACTTGATACTTTAAAGTTGGTTGAGGACATCTTGTGTTAGACTTATCATTATGTAACACCCCAAAACCCGAATGTTTATAATCGTTAAATGTTCTGATATGGTACATCAAGAAATAAATGACTAGATTATTTAACCGAGTTAAGCAGTATGGTAGAAACAATTAGAGGATGAAGGTTGTGTAAATATAATTAGTGGCAACTTGAGGGACTAAAGTGGGGTAAAATGAAAGATGAATTTAATTATAAAATACACACACAAACACACACACACACACACACACACATACGTGTGTTCGAGAAAGAGCCAGGAGCTCCATGAAAGCTCACAAACCCTAATTATGAAGATCACCAAATTGAATGGTTAATTGTAGCTCAAATTCAAGAAGGAACATGGATTAATGATCACCTTCACAAGGGGATCGTAAGGTATGTCTTAAAAGTTAGATTGGTGATTATGCACGAAGTGGGTTATGTTGTAAATCGTGAATTAGTATGAAATTGAGTATGAGGATATGTTAGAATCATCATATAGAACATGGGTTATGCATGATTTAGGTTAAGTTGATGCTTAGAGGTGAAACCCATTAGTTATGGTGAGAATGATGACTTGAATCATCATCCATGTCTAATTCTTGTTGAATGTTGATGTATTATGTGAGTAATATGGATTCTTGTTAGAGGAATTGAAAGAAATATGATGAAAATATGTTTGAATGTTTATGTGTGGATGATACATGTTAATTAGTAGGAAGATTTGATGAATAATGTGTGAGATTAGAAGAATGCGCATGAATTACTTGTACACTATGCTTAGGAGGTAGTATACTCACCAAATATATGATGAAATTATGAGGTAACTGAGACTAGATCACTTGTAAGTGATTAACAAAGTAGTTATGAAGTGGGTTTTAGATAATGTGATGAAAATGATGATTTACTTATGTTAATGATGTTTGAAATCATACATGTATGTGAATGTTTAAAGAAATCGGATAAGAAATGATAGATTAGCATGTTATAAGGTTGAATGATAAATTCCATATAAGATCCGTGTGATGAAAGGGTTGTGACGAATGATGAATAAACTAACTATCATAAGAATGATATATGATAGTTGATGCTTGGTAAGCGGCAAGGAAGCTTGAGAAAGAAGCGGGTCAAACGGGACTTATACGCACGGGAAGCATATTTGGATGTGAGGTAAGTAAAGCTTACACCCTTTTTTGTAGAATATCTATTCATTGCATTGAATACGAACATGGTAAGTAAATATGTGAAGTATGATGTTCCGACAAGTATTTGATATGGGTCGGAATATGTGGGTATGATAAGAAATTAAGGTTGATGTTTTTAAAGGGTGAAAAGGGTATTATGGTAATTCTTGTTACAAGTTAACGAAGAAATAAGTTACATGCATGGGATAATGAATAACTAAAACCCGACAAGGGTAAAGTGGATATTTAGATTTAATGGGTCAAATGGTGGAGATGTCACCATTTGGCGTTATCAACTAATGAATTGTTTTGTCAAGTATTATGAATTCACAGAATGTATAGCGAAAGGGTTTGCGTTGTTATTATATAGCAAGTTAGAGGATGAAGTATTAAAGCGGGTCAAAACCTTGATCCGAGCCAGGTATGTGCGATAAGAGTTGTAGTTAAATCATGGGAATTGTAAAATGAGTAATGAAGTCCTTTGTCGTAAAGGACGGAACAAAGTTGACCAAAATGCCCTTGATAGGCATATCAGGCAAACGATATTAAAAGTTGTTTAGAAACAAGTTAATTGACTAAGTGAACGCTTTGGACCAGTGTGTGAGTGAGGAGTATGATTTTTGTAAGTCAAAGACCTTAAAAACGCGTAAATACCCTTAATGGGTCAAAATAAGCTTTTGAGCAAAAAATGGGTTATGAAGATGTAAGGAATTCGGGAATTGAACCTTATATGATAGACGACCTTGAAATTATAAGGTTTGTATGAAATTAAGGTCAATAAACATGTTATGTTGATAAATGTATGAACGGGTCAATAATTCGTAAATGAATAATAAGCCGAAAAAGTATAAGTTTAGAATTTCCTTAACCCGGATGTTGGATTTCAAGTTCACATGATAGAATATTAATTTACGATCATGTATGTGACACCCCGGGAAAAACCAGTGAACGATTGAACTTACCTAGCTTCCTCAGTGAGTGCGTACCAAATTTCGGGACGAAATTTCTTTTTAGTTGGGGATAATGTGACAACTCGAACTTTAGACCTATCATTGTGTAACATATGTGAACTTGATTGACTATGTGAACGATTATTAAATGTTATGTGATATGTGTTTTAATGATTGTGTACATGATACGATATGTGTTGTATGTATATAAGTTACACGAAACCCGAACCGCACAATACTAGCTCAACCGCACAAGCCAATTGGGCTTTACACTTGCATGCGGACCATTAGAGGCAGCCGAGTTGGGCTCGGCCCACTCCACTTTCACGCAAACAAACACCCGTAAGGGGGGGGGGGTTGTTCTCTCATTTGTTACAAATTACCTTATACACACAAAACCCTAGCTCTTCTCACACTCTCTCTCTCTCTCTCTCTCTACTCGACGGCAACAATCCAAGGCAATCGAAGATCTCTCTCTCTCTCTCTTTGATTCTAACCGGTTAGTGTGTTGTTAATTATTTATGTGTTTGATGATTGATGTTATGATGCTTTAACCTTGTGCGATAGTCTAAGGTTTTTGATGGCATGTTGATCATGATGCTAATTGATGTTGCTTTGTTAATCGGCTATGATATGAATTGGTTAGATTTAGATATCGATCCACTGTTTGTTTGAAGGATTGGTATTGTTAACTTGTTATCGTGCTAGTGATTCGGGTTATAATGGGGTAATCGGTTGCATATTCACATGAATTGATAGATATTGTTCATAAGCATGGTACTAGGGTTCATATGGATTAGGTGTTGATTTCTTTGTTTGATCGATAATAGTTTTGGTTTAGAAACTGTTACTGTTGATTGATTCAAATATGGGAACTTTGGAATTGATTTGCAAATGATAATTGTAACCGATTGGCAAGAAATCAGGAACATTTAACTAACCGCACAAGGTCTGATCGCATAAGGATCAGATCGCACAAGTACTCATCACACAAGATCTTCTGATCGTACATGAGGCCCGAACGCACAAGCAGGTCAGTCGCACAAGCTGACCTGGTTGCACAAGAGGATCAGACCGCACAAGAGGTCCTCAGCCGCACAAAGACCTCTGAATCGCACAAGATGTTTGTTCGGTTGTAATTCGGGCCGTATGTTGATTATTGGGCTGTAGACATGGGCTGGGTAATAGAGCTGATCACACAAGTCTTATGCTTTGTTTAACTGTTTGGGCCGGATGGTAATTTTGGGTTGGGCTCGTCCGATCGTACAAGACAAGTCGGATCGCACAAGGCTTTTTATGGGCCGGGTATGTTATGTTTTGGACTTCTCTTCTGTTGGGCTTAAGTATAGTTGGGCCGGGACTATGCGGATCGCACAACATGTTGTGGATCGCACAACATGTTGGGCCGATTACTATTGGGCTATTTTACTCGCATAAGTTGGATACTTTGTTTGACTGTTATGTGTTTGCCATGATCCTTACATGCATGCAACATGTTAACTTATGTGATACGTACGTGCATAACTTGAGTCAAAACCTGACTTGTGTGGTAACCCTGTTAGGACGTGGTTGACCACCTTTAGTTCAAGAAACCCTCTTTGTGTATCTGCCGAGCAATCCAAGGTGAGTTCACACAGCCAAGGCATGGGATTCCCGGGTTGGGAATTGGGTTGGAATGTTTGATATGGAATGATTACTCGTACTTACGCAATCACTAGACTATAGACCATCGTCCTCAGGATAGTCAGGACACTTACGTAAAACCTACGTAAACTAGTATCTACCATTGTCTCCCGGGTCGGGAGGACACTTACGTAAATCCTGCGTAACCTAACACCCACTACTGTCTTCCGGGTCGGAAGGACACTTAGGTAAATCCTACGTAAACCCCACGCGTACCACTGTCCTCGTGGAAGGGCACTCACGTAAATCCTGCGTGACCTTGTACGTATTCCTGTTCTCGGTTTAAGAAGAACACACGGTTGCGAATAGTCTAGTAAGTACCATAATGGGAAGCCCCCATTGTAAAGGATAAATGTGAGAATCCCTCACCAGTAGTATATACTCGTATGGGAATCCCCCACTAGATGAACATACGCATTATTAATACGAACTTACTTTCTGTGAACTCGCTCAACTAGTTTGTTGATTATTTGCTGCATGCCTTGCAGGACCTTAGGTACTTTATGGAGCTTGCACAAGGGGGAGCAGGTCGTTGTAGGCAAAGGATCGTGAATGCTATTTGAACACTTATGATATTTCATACATTAACACTTATGTTTGGGTTTATACATTAATGCTTCCGCTATACTTAACTATGTTGGTTTTGATAAACACCTTTCGTATTGATGGATAACTTTTACTATATATATTTACATGTTCAATATGATTGGTGGCTTGATCCTGGTCAGTCACGCTCCCAAGCGGTGATACTCCGCAGGTGGATTTTGGGGGTGTGACAGATTGGTATCAGAGCCATTGGTTATAGAGAACTTGGTTTTAATATGGGAAAACATTTTTATTAAAACCAGACTATAACCAGAACAGTGCTCTCAACGATCCACAACGACGCTTCGCTCCACGTGCAAGACTCGACATCCTAGGTAATAAGGTTTATGATTATTGCCTGTATGCTAAAACTATATAGAACTTTGCTCGCATTACGCTTAGATACACATGACTTTATTACATGAGAACACCTACGTGCTTACACTTTTCTGTCATCGCCCTACTCGCGAACCACTCTCACTTACGTTACTTTTACTATGAAGATCATGTCTGGACGAATTAATGTGACAACTCGAAATTTAGAACCCTTCTTGTATCTCGATGTAACTCGCTTGAAACATTTCGTGACTAGTAACTTGTTAATGTAATAACATAAGTGATCATTTTATGTGACTATGTGCTTGCTTGTACGTATGGTATATATGTATGTATATTATGTGAACCGAGAACCCAACTCGAGACGACAAGGACCCGACTCGAGACCATGAGGTCTCGAGTGAATAGTGACCGATTTGGGCCTTTGGGCCGTGACCTCCTCTAACCGGTTTTGGTAAGCCCTTTTGGGTGGATCATGAAGAACTAGTATAAATACTACACTCATGACCACACTCACCATTTCCTTGGACTACACACACCCACACTCTCATACTTTCCCTCTCACTAAAACCCTAAGAACACAAACACACATCATTTTCGGACCCAATCGGTTAGCACTAGGATTTCGGCTCAAGCTTGGAAATCGACACTTGGAGTTCACCTTTCCTACCTCTTAACCGGTTAGTGATTCTTATTGTGTTTGTGCTTGGATTGATGATTATGACATTAGGGTTGTTTGCTAAGTTGTTGCACATAAAATGATTGTTTATGATAAAAAATGTTACTTGAAAGGAAATAACTACTTGTTGAACAAAGGATGATGTTTATTGTGTTGGGATATTAGTGTTTACATGATGTTCTTGATGTATATGATGATTCTAATGTGTACAATGAGATAACCGGTTAATATGCTTGATTTCGGATGGATAGTGCTTGGTGTTTAAGTGAAGATCGAATCACTAGTCTTGTTGAGCATAAAATCGGTATATGTTTGTCATATTATCGGTCAAGTATAGAACCGGATTGTGGTATTAAGTCCAAGTGTTTGATAGTCGTTCGTGTATAATTAGGAAGAATGCATAATATGCTTGAACAAAGGTTGAATATGTTATGAATATGCTTGAATGTTTGAAGAACATGAAGAACTTGTTGAATATGCTTTGAATGTGGGTTAAATATTTGAAATCCCGCTTGTTTGATCTGAATTCATGAATGTTTAGACAAGAAAACATGTTTAAGTGGATAGTACACAAATAGGGTGCATGCAATTGGAATGTTATTGGATAGTACAACTGTGCAGAATCAGCAACTGTTGGGGAGTCGAAACCCCTGGTTGCGACTCGCAACCACAACATTACAAGTCGAGACCGCCAGTTGCGACAGAGGTTACGAGTCCTGTTGCGACTCGCAACCACAGCATGATGAACCGAGACCATAGTTACGACACAGGTTGCGACTCGAAACCTTAGCATGATCAGCCGAGACCACGGTTGCGACTCGCAACCACCCATGACCAACATAACAGCACAACTCGAAACCACGTTTGCGAGTCCGGTTGCGACTCGAGACCCCTTAGTGGGCTTGCTTAGTTATGGGCCTAAGTTAGTGGGCCGGACTTATGGACTTCTGTGTTACTGTTGACGTGTTGTTTGGGCCTGTTATCATGAGCCCAACTGTTAGGGCCTCACACTTAGACTTTGGGTTGTGTTTGACTGTTAACTGCGAACTGTTAATGTTAAACGTGTTGCCATGATTATTACCTGTGTACAATACGTGTTGAACATACGTGCACTGCTGGCTTGAATCTGATACGAAAAATATCTGTGATAGGACCTAATTGATTACCTGCAAATTGATTGACCTTTCTGTGTTACTACCGAGCAAACCAAGGTGAGTTCACACCCTTTACAAAGCATGGGATTCCCTGGGTTGGGAACGGGGTTAAGGAACGTGGGTTCCTCGTCCTCCTTGGGTAGGACGGCTATGGTTCAGGAATGTGATTCCTCGTCCGGATGGACGGATAACTCGTACTAGACTAAAACTCTATCACGAAGTCCCTCCTTTTTGTATCGACTTAATCGCCGGGCCAATGGCGAGCGGGTCATTAGTTAGATAGCGCTATTTAGGTCTGACAAACCTCACACCGTGCCGCAGAGGACGGGCGTGAACTAATGGATCTGGGGCACGTCAATGATGATAGACATTGATGTTTTCAGGGCACATAAACATGACTACAGTCAGCAGTCGATATGGTAACGAGTCTAGTGTACGCATGGGGTAGCCCCCACGGCCGAAATGCCTGATAACTAACATGGGGTAGCCCCCACGGCTGGAATGCCGGAGTAACTGGGAATGAACAAGTCACGATTTTAAACTATGGGGTAACCCCCACGGCAGGATGCCAGTTAAAGGAAACTGTTTTCGAAACAACTAAAACAAACACCCAACTGTGAACTCACTCAACTAGTTGTTGACTCGTTACTACATGCTTTGCAGGACCATAGGTACTCAGTTGGAGCTTGCATGGAGGAGAGTCGTTGTGGGACACGGATTGCTGCGTACTATGTTAAACTTGAAACCATTTGAACTTATGTTTTAACTTTAAGACTTATGCTTCCGCTTGCAACTTAACTTGTTTGTTTTGAAACACCAATCGTATTGGTTAAACTTTTATAACTGTTTATATGCTTGTTCAGTATGATTGGTGGCTGGATCCTGGTCAGTCACGCCTCCAAGCGGTAGTACTCCGCAGGTGGGATTTTGGGGGTGTGACAGATTGGTATCAGAGCCATTGGTTATAGTGAATTAGGTTTTAATAAAAGAGAAACGTTTTTGTTAAAACCAGACTATAACCGGTACAGTGCTCAACGGTCCACAACGACACTTCACTCCACATGCAAGGCTCGACATACTAGGTAATATGATATGTGTATATTGCCTACTTGTTAGTTACGTAGTACATTGCTCATGGTATGTATAACTACTGTTGCTTGAACACGTGCGTGCTTACTCTATCCTACTATTGTACTTTCGCGAACCTCTCTCACTCGTATTACTCTTGTTATGAAGAATCATGTCTGGACGCGTTAACATGACACAAGCCTAGTTGACGGCTTTGATCAACGAACGAGTTGCCGCAGCGCTTGCAGCTGCAAACGCAGGAGGTATATCCTGCAGTCCGAATTTGTTCTAGGATCATTTGGATCCTACTCTCGTGAACCAACCTTTGTGTTAAACTCTGTCTTTCTTTCCACCCACCTTAGGTCATCATGCTCAGGCACCGGTGTGCACATTTAAGACCTTTATGGACTGTCGACCCACTACTTTTAGCGGAACTGAAGGAGCAGTAGGTCTCCTACACTGGTTTGAGAAACTAGAATCTGTGTTCGAAATGTGTGAATGCCCTGAAGCGCGCAGGGTGAAGTATGCTACTGGTACTCTCGAGGGTTTGGCCCTCACGTGGTGGAATGCTCAAGTGCAAATGCTGGGGTTGGTTGCTGCCAACGCCACCCCATGGGAAACTTTCAAGGAAATGGTTAAGGAGGAATACTGCAGTCGCGATGACATCCATAAGCTGGAAGATGAGTTCTACAACCTCAAGATGACGGGGTCAGAGATTGAGGCGTATACTAAGAGATCGCATGAGCTTGCCTTGTTGTGTCCTACTATGGTGGACCCTCCGTATAAGCGAATTGAACTTTATCTCAAGGGCTTGGTGCCAGAGATCCAAAGCCATGTGACTTCGGCAAACTTGACTACTATCCAGCAGGTTGTTCAGTTGGCTCACCGTCTTACTGATCAGGCGGTGGAGCAGAACAAGTTACCAAAGCGTATAGGTGCTGCAACTACTTCTGGTACCTCTAGTGGGGACAAACGGAAATGGGATGGAACTTCAAGCAAGGGTTCAACTTCTGTGCAATCTCAGTCTCAGCAGAGAAAGACTGACGATCACAAGAGCCCCAGTCAGCAATCGTCTGGTGGTCAAAGTCATGGTGGGTACAAGGGGAATCACCCCAAATGCAATCGTTGCAACCTACACCACAGTGGGCCATGCACCAGGGGCAACTGTCATCGGTGCAACAAGCCTGGTCATGTTGCAAAGGATTGCAGGAGCGCATATCCCGCCAATCAGAATCGTCAGCAACCTTAGCAGAACCAGCGACAGCAGCAGGGTAACAACAAAGGGTGCTTTCAGTGTGGAGCTGAAGGCCACTTCAAGAAGGATTGTCCCCAACTGAACCAGAACAACAACAACAACAATCAGGGGAATGGTAACAATGGGAACAACAACAACAACAATGGTGCCAGGGGGCGAGTGTTCGTGATTGGCCAAGGTGAAGCAAGGAATGATCCCAACGTGGTGACGGGTAAGTTCCTTCTCGACGACTTTTATGTTACAGTCTTATTTGATTCGGGTGCCGATACTAGCTATGTGTCACTAGAAGTTAGTAAAATGCTTAAGCGTATTCCAACTCCCCTGAGCGACAAGCACACTGTAGAACTAGCAAATGGTAAGAGTTTGGAGGCCTCGCACGTAGTCAAAGGTTGCAAACTTGTTCTCGCTAACCAGACCTTCTCTATTGACCTTATTCCTATCGTCTTGGGTAGTTTCGACGTTGTCATTGGGATGGATTGGTTATCCCAACACCGAGCAGAGATTCTTTGCAACGAGAAGATCGTTCGTATTCCTGGTTTAGGTGATGAACCTCTCATGATTCGTGGCGACAAGAGAAGTGCTGTTGAGAACATCATCTCTCTTCTTAAGGCCCAGAAGTGCTTACGGAAGGGCCACACTGCGATTTTGGCTCTAGTTACTGATACCACAGAGAAGGAGAAGAAGCTAGAAGATTTTCCAGTTGTACGCGACTATCCTGAGGTATTCCCTGAGGAATTACCTGGTCTTCCGCCCCATCGCCAAGTCGAGTTTCAGATTGAACTAGCTCCTGGAGCTGCGCCTGTAGCCCGTGCACCTTATCGTTTGGCTCCATCAGAGTTGGAGGAACTCTCTACGCAACTACAAGAACTCCTGGATAAAGGTTTTATTCGTCCTAGCTCATCGCCTTGGGGAGCTCCGGTGCTATATGTGAAGAAAAAGGACGGTACCTTCAGAATGTGTATCGACTATCGTGAACTCAACAAGGTGACTGTGAAGAATCGTTATCCTCTACCGCGTATTGACGACTTGTTCGACCAGTTGCAGGGGTCGAGCTACTATTCAAAGATCGATTTGAGATCGGGATATCACCAGCTGAGAGTTCGAGAAGAGGATGTCTCTAAGACAGCCTTTAGGACTCGATATGGGCACTATGAGTTTTTGGTCATGCCGTTTGGGCTGACGAACGCACCCGCAGTTTTTATGGACTTGATGAACCGAGTGTGCAAGCCTTACCTGGACAAGTTCGTTATAGTCTTCATCGACGACATCCTGATCTATTCTAAGAGTAAAGAGGAGCACGAACAGCATCTACGGCTTATTTTGGAACTCCTTCGAACAGAACAGCTTTACGCAAAGTTTTCGAAATGCGACTTCTGGCTTCGCGAAGTCCATTTCTTAGGGCATGTGGTGAACAAGGATGGGATCCACGTTGATCCATCCAAAGTGGACTCTATTAAGAACTGGCCTGCGCCTCGCACACCAAAGGAAATTCGCCAATTCTTGGGATTGGCAGGTTACTACAGGAGATTCATTAAGGATTTTTCTAAGATCGCGCAGCCTCTCACCTCGCTGACACAGAAAGGCGTTGTCTATCATTTGGGAAATGCACAAGAGTTAGCTTTTCAACATCTAAAGGATAGACTTTGTAGTGCACCTATCCTTTCACTGCCAGAGGGCACAGAAGATTTTGTGGTTTACTGTGATGCATCAATTCAAGGACTTGGTTGTGTATTGATGCAACGAGATAAAGTCATAGCCTACGCCTCACGCCAACTCAAAGTTCACGAGAAGAACTACACTACGCATGATTTAGAGCTGGGAGCTGTTGTTTTCGCACTTAAGTTATGGCGGCATTACCTATACGGAACCAAGTGCGCAATCTACACCGACCACAGGAGCCTAGAGCACATATTCAAGCAGAAGGAACTGAATATGCGGCAACGACGATGGGTCGAATTACTGAATGACTACGAGTGCTCTATCAGGTATCACCCGGGCAAGGCCAATGTCGTGGATGACGCCCTCAGTCGAAAGGACACTGCGCCTAAGCGGGTAAGAGCTCTACAACTCACGATCCATTCTAGTCTACCTTCGCAGATACGAGCTGCTCAGAAAGAAGCACTGAAACCAGAAAACGTAAGGGCCGAAGCCCTACGCGGGTCAAGACAACGCTTAGAACAGAAGGAAGACGGTGCTTACTACGTAACAGGACGCATTTGGGTCCCACTCTATGGCGACTTACGAGAACTTGTGATGGACGAAGCGCACAAATCCCGCTACTCGGTACACCCTGGTTCGGACAAGATGTACCACGATATTAAAACTACGTATTGGTGGCCTAGCATGAAGGCCCACATAGCAACTTATGTCAGTAAGTGTTTGACTTGTGCGCGAGTCAAGACGGAATATCAGAAACCCTCAGGCCTACTCCAACAACCAGAGATACCACAATGGAAATGGGAGCAAATTTCCATGGACTTCGTTACTGGCCTACCTAGATCCCAGCGTGGGAACGATACTATCTGGGTGATTGTGGATCGACTCATGAAATCCGCACACTTCTTGGCAATTAAGGAAACAGATAAAATTCTCCACTCTAGCGGAAATATATCTCAAGGAAGTTGTTTCGAGGCACGGGGTGCCCACTTCCATTATCTCGGATCGAGACGCGCGTTTTACCTCAGAGCTGTGGCAAGCAATGCACAAATCTTTTGGCTCACGTTTGGATATGAGCACAGCGTATCACCCACAGACGGACGGGCAGTCCGAGCGAACTATTCAGACATTAGAAGACATGCTTCGTGCTTGTGTAATCGACTTTGGCAACAGCTGGGAGAAGCATCTGCCACTTGTGGAATTTTCATACAATAACAGCTACCACACCAGCATTAAAGCTGCTCCGTTTGAGGCATTGTACGGACGTAAATGCCGGTCACCTCTTTGTTGGGCAGAGGTGGGGGATAGTCAAATCACTGGTCCAGAACATGTGGTAGACACTACTGAGCGGATTGCTCAAATACGACAACGCATGGCGGCCGCTCGAGACCGTCAGAAGGCCTACGCCGATAAGGGCAGGAAACCACTTGAGCTCCAGGTTGGGGAGCGGGTATTACTCAAAGTTTCACCCTGGAAGGGTGTGGTTCGTTTTGGTAAACGAGGCAAACTCAACCCACGATACGTTGGACCTTTCGAAATCATTGAGAAAATAGGCAAGGTGGCCTACAGACTGAACTTACCAGCAGAACTCGGTGCAGTTCACAACGTTTTCCATGTGTCGAATCTGAAGAAGTGTCTGTCAGATGAGACGCACGTAGTTCCTCTGAAGGAACTCACGATCGACGAACAGTTGAAATTCGTCGAAGAACCAGTCGAAATCACGGACCGGGATGTTAAGGTCCTCAAGAGCACTAGAATACCTCTCGTTCGAGTTCATTGGAACTCACGTCGCGGCCCAGAGTTTACCTGGGAGCGCGAAGATCGGATGAAACAAAAGTATCCCCAACTGTTTGAGAACAGTACAACCGCTACTGAGGCTGAAGCTACGGAATTTCGGGACGAAATTCCAGATCAACGGGGGGTGGATGTGACACCCCAGGATAACCGGGAAAACCATACAACTTAACTAGCTCCCTCAGTGAGTGCCATCAAATTTCGGGACGAAATTTCTTTCAACTCGGGGATGATGTGACAACTCGAAATTTAGAACCCTTCTTGTATCTCGATGTAACTCGCTTGATACATTTCGTGACTAGTAACTTGTTAATGTAATAACATAAGTGATCATTTTATGTGACTATGTGCTTGCTTGTACGTATGGTATATATGTATGTATATTACGTGAACCGAGAACCCAACTCGAGACGACAAGGACCCGACTCGAGACCATGAGGTCTCGAGTGAATAGTGACCGATTTGGGCCTTTGGGCCGTGACCTCCTCTAACCGGTTTTGGTAAGCCCTTTTGGGTGGATCATGAAGAACTAGTATAAATACTACACTCATGACCACACTCACCATTTCCTTGGACTACACACACCCACACTCTCATACTTTCCCTCTCACTAAAACCCTAAGAACACAAACACACATCATTTTCGGACCCAATCGGTTAGCACTAGGATTTCGGCTCAAGCTTGGAAATCGACACTTGGAGTTCACCTTTCCTACCTCTTAACCGGTTAGTGATTCTTATTGTGTTTGTGCTTGGATTGATGATTATGACATTAGGGTTGTTTGCTAAGTTGTTGCACATAAAATGATTGTTTATGATAAAAAATGTTACTTGAAAGGAAATAACTACTTGTTGAACAAAGGATGATGTTTATTGTGTTGGGATATTAGTGTTTACATGATGTTCTTGATGTATATGATGATTCTAATGTGTACAATGAGATAACCGGTTAATATGCTTGATTTCGGATGGATAGTGCTTGGTGTTTAAGTGAAGATCGAATCACTAGTCTTGTTGAGCATAAAATCGGTATATGTTTGTCATATTATCGGTCAAGTATAGAACCACATTGTGGTATTAAGTCCAAGTGTTTGATAGTTGTTCGTGTATAATTAGGAAGAATGCATAATATGCTTGAACAAAGGTTGAATATGTTATGAATATGCTTGAATGTTTGAAGAACATGAAGAACTTGTTGAATATGCTTTGAATGTGGGTTAAATATTTGAAATCCTGCTTGTTTGATCTGAATTCATGAATGTTTAGACAAGAAAACATGTTTAAGTGGATAGTACACAAATAGGGTGCATGCAATTGGAATGTTATTGGATAGTACAACTGTGCAGAATCAGCAACTGTTGGGGAGTCGAAACCCCTGGTTGCGACTCGCAACCACAACATTACAAGTCGAGACCGCCAGTTGCGACAGAGGTTACGAGTCCTGTTGCGACTCGCAACCACAGCATGATGAACCGAGACCATAGTTACGACACAGGTTGCGACTCGAAACCTTAGCATGATCAGCCGAGACCACGGTTGCGACTCGCAACCACCCATGACCAACATAACAGCACAACTCGAAACCACGTTTGCGAGTCCGGTTGCGACTCGAGACCCCTTAGTGGGCTTGCTTAGTTATGGGCCTAAGTTAGTGGGCCGGACTTATGGACTTCTGTGTTACTGTTGACGTGTTGTTTGGGCCTGTTATCATGAGCCCAACTGTTAGGGCCTCACACTTAGACTTTGGGTTGTGTTTGACTGTTAACTGCGAACTGTTAATGTTAAACGTGTTGCCATGATTATTACCTGTGTACAATACGTGTTGAACATACGTGCACTGCTGGCTTGAATCTGATACGAAAAATATCTGTGATAGGACCTAATTGATTACCTGCAAATTGATTGACCTTTCTGTGTTACTACCGAGCAAACCAAGGTGAGTTCACACCCTTTACAAAACATGGGATTCCCTGGGTTGGGAACGGGGTTAAGGAACGTGGGTTCCTCGTCCTCCTTGGGTAGGACGGCTATGGTTCAGGAATGTGATTCCTCGTCCGGATGGACGGATAACTCGTACTAGACTAAAACTCTATCACGAAGTCCCTCCTTTTTGTATCGACTTAATCGCCCGGCCAATGGCGAGCGGGTCATTAGTTAGATAGCGCTATTTAGGTCTGACAAACCTCACACCGTGCCGCAGAGGACGGGCGTGAACTAATGGATCTGGGGCACGTCAATGATGATAGACATTGATGTTTTCAGGGCACATAAACATGACTACAGTCAGCAGTCGATATGGTAACGAGTCTAGTGTACGCATGGGGTAGCCCCCACGGCCGAAATGCCTGATAACTAACATGGGGTAGCCCCCACGGCTGGAATGCCGGAGTAACTGGGAATGAACAAGTCACGATTTTAAACTATGGGGTAACCCCCACGGCAGGATGCCAGTTAAAGGAAACTGTTTTCGAAACAACTAAAACAAACACCCAACTGTGAACTCACTCAACTAGTTGTTGACTCGTTACTACATGCTTTGCAGGACCATAGGTACTCAGTTGGAGCTTGCATGGAGGAGAGTCGTTGTGGGACACGGATTGCTGCGTACTATGTTAAACTTGAAACCATTTGAACTTATGTTTTAACTTTAAGACTTATGCT
This sequence comes from Helianthus annuus, assembly GCF_002127325.2. Taxonomy (NCBI): domain Eukaryota; kingdom Viridiplantae; phylum Streptophyta; class Magnoliopsida; order Asterales; family Asteraceae; genus Helianthus; species Helianthus annuus. The sequence goes on from NC_035435.2 coordinate 88,199,208, forward strand.
TCCGCTTGCAACTTAACTTGTTTGTTTTGAAACACCAATCGTATTGGTTAAACTTTTATAACTGTTTATATGCTTGTTCAGTATGATTGGTGGCTGGATCCTGGTCAGTCACGCCTCCAAGCGGTAGTACTCCGCAGGTGGGATTTTGGGCGTGTGACAATTAACATGACTCGAGCCCAGTTAGAGGCTCTCGTTCAAGCTCAAGTTGCTGCGGCACTTGCAGCCGCACAAGCAGGTAGTATGTCCTGTAGTCATAACTTACACTAGGATCTTTAGATCCTACACTCCTAAACTAGCCCTTGTATTTAAACTTTGCCCTATTCGTACACAATAGGTCAACCAGCGCAGCATCAAGTTTGCACCTTTAAGAACTTCATGGATTGTCGTCCAAGTACTTTCAGCGGCACAGAGGGGGCAGTGGGACTCCTCCACTGGTTTGAGAAGCTAGAGTCAGTATTCGAGATGTGCGAATGCCCTGAGGCTCGCAGGGTGAAATACGCCACTGGCACACTAGAAGGAATAGCACTAACTTGGTGGAATGCCCAAGTTCAGATCTTAGGGTTGGCAGCTGCTAACGCCACACCCTGGAACAATTTCAAGGAACTTATCAAGCGTGAGTACTGCACGCGTGATGACATTCACAAGCTGGAAAATGAGTTTTATCATTTGAAGATGACGGGGTCAGAGATAGAGGCTTACACGAAGTGATCGAACGAGCTGGCTATTTTGTGTCCTACCATGGTAGACCCTCCGATCAAGCGCATCGAGTTGTACCTCAAGGGTCTAGCCTCAGAAATTCAGAGCCACGTTACGTCGGCTAACCTCGATAACATCCAAGACATCCAGCGTCTTGCTCATCGCCTCACGGATCAGGCGGTGGATCAGAACAAGTTGCCCAAACGCATCAGTGCTACCACTTCAGCCGCTACTCCCACTACACCCAGTGACAACAAAAGAAAGTGGGATGGGGATTCTAGCAAAGGTTCAGCAACAGTTCAATCTCAAGCTCAGCAGCAGAAGACTGACCATTACCAGAGTCCTAGTCAGCAATCCTCTGGTGGTCATAGACAGAGAAGGTATCAAGGGTTTCACCCCAAGTGTCACAACTGCAACAGACATCACAGCGGCCAGTGCAACAAGGGTCGTTGTCAAAGATGTCTCAAGATGGGTCACGAGGCCAAAGACTGTAGGAGCCCACGGCCTGCAAATCAGAACCAGCAACCGCAACAACCAGCTCCACAGAACCCACAGCAGCAGCAACCACAGCGTGGAAACCGGGGATGTTTCCAGTGTGGGGCAGAAGGTCATTACAAACGCGATTGTCCTCAGTTGAACCAGAATCAGAACCGCAACAACAACAATAACCAGGGCAACGGGCACAACAACGGTGGAAACAACAACAACAACAATGGCAACGAGGCAAGGGGTCGAGCTTTCGTGTTAGGACGAGGAGATGCAATGAACGATCCCAATGTGGTTATGGGTAAGTTTCTCCTTGACGATATTTATGTTACTGTCTTATTTGATTCGGGTGCGGATACAAGTTATATTTCTGTGAAAGCCAGTAAATTGTTAAAACGTGCACCAACACCCTTAAACACCAAACACGTCGTAGAACTAGCTAATGGTAAGAGTTTAGAAGCCACGCAAATAGTCAGGGGTTGTAGTATTGTCTTAGCCGGTCAAACCTTCTCCATTGACCTTATTCCCATAGTCTTGGGAAGTTTCGATATCGTCATAGGGATGGATTGGTTATCCCAACATCAGGCAGAGATCTTATGTAGTGAGAAGATTATTCGCATTCCACGTTCTGGTCAAGAACCTCTCGAAGTCCAAGGCGACAAGAGTGGTGCAGTGGTTGGCATCATCTCTTTCTTGAAGGCTCAGAAGTGTCTGCGAAGGGTCACACCGCAATCTTGGCACTCGTTTCGGATGCATCAGTGAAGGAAAAGAAACTGGAGGATATTCCAGTTGTACGCGACTACCCTCAAGTGTTTCCTGAAGATTTACCTGGATTACCGCCTCATCGTCAGGTCGAATTTCAAATCGAGCTCACTCCAGGAGCAGCACCCATAGCTCGCGCACCATACCGTCTAGCTCCATTAGAATTGGAGGAATTGTCAAAGCAGCCACAAGAACTCTTGGAAAAGGGCTTCATTCGTCCAAGCTCTTCGCCTTGGGGAGCTCCAGTACTTTTCGTGAAAAAGAAGGACGGTACCTTCAGGATGTGTATAGACTACCGTGAACTCAACAAGGTGACGGTGAAGAACCGTTATCCTCTTCCGCGCATCGACGACTTATTCGACCAGTTGCAAGGGTCGTGTTACTATTCGAAGATAGACCTGAGGTCAGGTTATCATCAGCTGAGAGTCCGGGATGAGGACGTCTCCAAAACCGCATTCAGAACTCGCTACGGCCACTACGAGTTCCTTGTCATGCCGTTCGGGTTAACGAACGCACCTGCTGTATTTATGGACCTTATGAACAGGGTGTGCAAACCCTATCTTGACAAGTTCGTCATTGTTTTCATCGACGACATCCTGATCTACTCCAAGAGTCAGGAGGAGCACGAGCAGCATCTACGCCTTCTTTTGGAACTCCTACAGAAGGAACAGCTGTACGCTAAGTTTTCGAAATGTGACTTCTTGCTTCGTGAAGTCCACTTCTTAGGCCATGTAGTGAACAAGGATGGGATTCATGTCGATCCATCCAAGGTAGGCTCAATCAGGAACTGGCCTGCACCACGTACACCAACGGAGATACGCCAATTCTTGGGTTTGGCGGGGTACTATAGACGATTTATTAAAGACTTTTCAAAGATTGCTCAGCCGCTTACGTTACTGACACAGAAGGGTGTCACCTATCGCTGGGGAGAGCCCCAGGAGGCTGCTTTTCAGCACCTAAAGGATAGACTTTGCAGTGCACCTATCCTCTCTTTGCCAGAGGGCACAGACGACTTCGTGGTTTATTGTGATGCATCCATTCAGGGTCTTGGATGTGTGTTAATGCAGCGCGACAAGGTTATTGCTTACGCTTCACGCCAACTTAAGATTCATGAACGGAACTACACGACGCACGATTTAGAGCTGGGAGCTGTTGTGTTCGCGCTTAAGATATGGCGACACTATCTGTACGGTACCAGGTGCACGATTTACACCGATCACAGGAGTCTCGAGCATATCCTTAAGCAGAAGGATTTGAACATGCGACAACGACGATGGGTTGAATTACTGAACGACTACGAATGCGCTATCAAGTACCATCCAGGCAAAGCCAATGTTGTGGCTGACGCCCTCAGTCGGAAAGACACTTTACCTCGGCGCGTGCGAGCGCTACAGCTTAGGATTCAGTCTAGCTTCCTGCACAGATACGAGATGCTCAGGTAGAAGCATTGAAACCCGAAAATGTCAAAGCTGAAGCCCTACGCGGTTCACGACAACGAATGGAACAGAAGGCAGACGGCGCCTACCATGTAACGGGGCGTATTTGGGTCCCACTTTATGGCGGTCTACGCGAACTTGTAATGGATGAAGCTCACAAGTCTCGCTACTCAGTACATCCAGGGTCGGATAAAATGTACCACGACATCAGAACTACTTATTGGTGGCCTAGCATGAAGGCCCATATCGCTACTTATGTCAGCAAGTGCTTGACCTGTGCGAGAGTCAAGGTTGAATACCAGAAACCAGCGGGTCTGCTTCAGCAACCCAAGATACCTCAATGGAAATGGGAAGAAATTTCCATGGATTTCGTTACAGGCCTACCTAGATCCCAGCGTGGGAATGATACCATATGGGTGATCGTGGATCGACTCACCAAGTCTGCACACTTCCTACCTATAAAGGAAACGGATAAGTTCTCCACTCTCGCAGACGTCTATCTTAAAGAAGTTGTTTCGAGGCACGGGGTGCCCACATCCATCATTTCGGATCGCGATGCACGATTCACGTCAGAGCTATGGCAAGCAATGCACAAATCTTTCGGCTCACGATTAGACATGAGCACAGCATATCATCCTCAGACGGATGGGCAGTCTGAGCGAACGATTCAAACTCTTGAAGACATGCTTCGGGCATGTGTTATTGATTTCGGCAACGGCTGGGAAAAGCACCTCCCTTTGGTGGAGTTCTCATACAATAACAGTTATCACACCAGCATACAAGCCGCTCCATTCGAGGCATTGTACGGGCGTAAATGCCGGTCACCTTTCTGTTGGGCAGAGGTGGGGGATAGTCAGCTTACGGGTCCAGAGATCGTAGTGGACGCCACAGAAAAGATTGCACAAATAAGACAACGCATGGCGGCAGCACGCGACCGTCAGAAAGCCTACGCGGATAAGCGTAGAAAGCCATTGGAATTTCAGGTCGAGGACCGGGTTTTATTAAAAGTTTCACCCTGGAAGGGTGTAGTTCGTTTTGGCAAACGGGGCAAACTAAATCCGCGGTATGTCGGACCATTCGAGATCGTTGAGAAAATCGGCAAGGTAGCCTACAGATTGAACCTACCAGCTGAACTCGGGGCAGTTCACAATGTATTTCACGTGTCGAATCTGAAGAAGTGCCTATCAGATGAAACCCTTATCATTCCTTTCAAAGAACTCACTATCGACGAGCGGTTGCAGTTCGTCGAGGAACCAGTTGAAATCACGGACCGGGATGTGAAGGTCCTCAAAAACAAGAGAATCCCTCTTGTTCGAGTTCGTTGGAACTCCAAACGTGGTCCAGAGTACACCTGGGAACGCGAAGACAGGATGACAGAAAAGTATCCCCAGTTATTCGGAACCAATGCAACCACTACTGAGGCTGAAGCTACTACTGCGGAATTTCGGGACGAAATTCCAGATCAACGGGGGGAGGATGTGACACCCCGGGAAAAACCAGTGAATGATTGAACTTACCTAGCTTCCTCAGTGAGTGCGTACCAAATTTCGGGACGAAATTTCTTTTTAGTTGGGGATAATGTGACAACTCGAACTTTAGACCTATCATTGTGTAACATATGTGAACTTGATTGACTAAGTGAACGATTATTAAATGTTATGTGATATGTGTTTTAATGATTGTGTACATGATACGTTATGTGTTGTATGTATATAAGTTACACGAAACCCGAACCGCACAACACTAGCTCAACCGCACAAGCCAATTGGGCTTTACACTTGCATGCGGACCATTAGAGGCAGCCGAGTTGGGCTCGGCCCACTCCACTTTCACGCAAACAAACACCCGTAAGGGGGGTTGTTCTCTCATTTGTTACAAATTACCTTATACACACAAAACCCTAGCTCTTCTCACTCTCTCTCTCTCTCTCTCTCTACTCGACGGCAACAATCCAAGGCAATCGAAGATCTCTCTCTCTCTCTTTGATTCTAACCGGTTAGTGTGTTGTTAATTATTTATGTGTTTGATGATTGATGTTATGATGCTTTAACCTTGTGCGATAGTCTAAGGTTTTTGATGGCATGTTGATCATGATGCTAATTGATGTTGCTTTGTTAATCGGCTATGATATGAATTGGTTAGATTTAGATATCGATCCACTGTTTGTTTGAAGGATTGGTATTGTTAACTTGTTATCGTGCTAGTGATTCGGGTTATAATGGGGTAATCGGTTGCATATTCACATGAATTGATAGATATTGTTCATAAGCATGGTACTAGGGTTCATATGGATTAGGTGTTGATTTCTTTGTTTGATCGATAATAGTTTCGGTTTAGAAACTGTTACTGTTGATTGATTCAAATATGGGAACTTTGGAATTGATTTGCAAATGATAATTGTAACCGATTGGCAAGAAATCAGGAACATTTAACTAACCGCACAAGGTCTGATCGCATAAGGATCAGATCGCACAAGTACTCATCACACAAGATCTTCTGATCGTACATGAGGTCCGAACGCACAAGCAGGTCAGTCGCACAAGCTGACCTGGTCGCACAAGAGGATCAGACCGCACAAGAGGTCCTCAGCCGCACAAAGACCTCTGAATCGCACAAGATGTTTGTTCGGTTGTAATTCGGGCCGTATGTTGATTATTGGGCTGTAGACATGGGCTGGGTAATAGAGCTGATCGCACAAGTCTTATGCTTTGTTTAACTGTTTGGGCCGGATGGTAATTTTGGGTTGGGCTCGTCCGATCGTACAAGACAAGTCGGATCGCACAAGGCTTTTTATGGGCCGAGTATGTTATGTTTTGGACTTCTCTTCTGTTGGGCTTAAGTATAGTTGGGCCGGGACTATGCGGATCGCACAACATGTTGTGGATCGCACAACATGTTGGGCCGATTACTATTGGGCTATTTTACTCGCATAAGTTGGATACTTTGTTTGACTGTTATGTGTTTGCCATGATCCTTACATGCATGCAACATGTTAACTTATGTGATACGTACGTGCATAACTTGAGTCAAAACCTGACTTGTGTGGTAACCCTGTTAGGACGTGGTTGACCACCTTTAGTTCAAGAAACCCTCTTTGTGTATCTGCCGAGCAATCCAAGGTGAGTTCACACAGCCAAGGCATGGGATTCCCGGGTTGGGAATTGGGTTGGAATGTTTGATATGGAATGATTACTCGTACTTACGCAATCACTAGACTATAGACCATCGTCCTCAGGATAGTCAGGACACTTACGTAAAACCTACGTAAACTAGTATCTACCATTGTCTCCCGGGTCGGGAGGACACTTACGTAAATCCTGCGTAACCTAACACCCACTACTGTCTTCCGGGTCGGAAGGACACTTACGTAAATCCTGCGTAAACCCCACGCGTACCACTGTCCTCGGGGAAGGGCACTCACGTAATCCTGCGTGACCTTGTACGTATTCCTGTTCTCGGTTTAAGAAGAACACACGGTTGCGAATAGTCTAGTAAGTACCATAATGGGAAGCCCCCATTGTAAAGGATAAATGTGAGAATCCCTCACCAGTAGTATATACTCGTATGGGAATCCCCCACTAGATGAACATACGCATTATTAATACGAACTTACTTTCTGTGAACTCGCTCAACTAGTTTGTTGATTATTTGCTGCATGCCTTGCAGGACCCTAGGTACTTTATGGAGCTTGCACAAGGGGGAGCAGGTCGTTGTGGGCAAAGGATCGTGAATGCTATTTGAACACTTATGATATTTCATACATTAACACTTATGTTTGGGTTTATACATTAATGCTTCCGCTATACTTAACTATGTTGGTTTTGATAAACACCTTTCGTATTGATGGATAACTTTTACTATATATATTTACATGTTCAATATGATTGGTGGCTTGATCCTGGTCAGTCATGCTCCCAAGCGGTGATACTCCGCAGGTGGATTTTGGGGGTGTGACAATGTAGGAAGAAACGGATCGTAAAACGGACAAGAAATGAGAAAGTTATGACCAAAATGGTAAACATTCGTTAAGCTAAAAGTTGCAGGTCTGAACCAGGCGCAAGGTTACGCCCCTGACTGATGTCTGCTGTATTGCGCCAGAACTGGCACAAGGTTGCGCCATATGGGTTTCTTCTTGCGCCAATCGCTGGTTCTTTCTTATTTTTCGCATTCTTCAACTCCAAACTTGTGTGAAGGCTATCTAACTATGTTATATGCATTGTATAACTATATGTAAGTATGTAAGCATGTACGTATAGACGTGTTTATGTATGCATGTATGTATGTAGGTATGAAATGTGTGTGAACATACGTATGTACGTACTTATCCATGAAGTAGGATTTGTTGTGCATGAAAGAAAGGATCTTATATATATATATATATATATGTATATATATAGCTCTAACATGTTTGAATAGTCACGTTACTAATGGTGTGCCTTGAGAATGGAACAGGAATGCAGATACGTAAGTATTGGGCTTACAAAGATTGGACGCTTGGTGTAAAGAATGAACTCAAAAGAATATTATATCGGAGTTGTATAAAATGATAGATTGCTACATGGTTATGTATATTTTTATGTCTTTATACTAATGAATATGATGTCGCCAATTCTTAACGTGTCGGGTGACCGCAGGTTAGTCGGATATTCATGGCGGACTAGTGATCGAGGGTCGAGTCAAGATCAAGGATTATACGGGGATGTGATCACATATTGGAAACCATTTGTAATGTATTTTTCTTGATTAGGTATAAATAATGTAAAAGATTTAAATTAAGTTGATTCGAATGGTTTATGATTGTCAAGAAAATAAATTTTTTTAAGGCTCTTTTTCCGCTGCGTCGTTTTTAAGTTATTACGTGTTAGGGTGTTTCAAGTTGGTATCGGAGCCATGGTTTGAGGGAAATCAAGTATGAGGAGGTAAATACTTGAACTCAAACCTGTGTGCTCTTGTGACAAGGAAACCGTATAATCCAAGTCTCGATCAAGATCTAAGGGTAGAAGCAAAGGTAAGTATGAGCTTAAGTATGTATTTGAAGAAAACTAACAGTATGTTACGTGTAAGGTAAGCATAATTGCTTGGAGAGGATGATCCGTGAATGCGGTCTAGGATCGGCACCCAGGCATGTAATAAGACGAATTGACCCCAGGTACGTAAAGTTAACATGTGGGTGCATGTAATGATAAAATCTATCAAGTGAAGGAAAATTTTAAATGAAATATAATAATAGAATGGTAATGAAGTTTTGAAAATGTTACACGTGCCGAAACCTAATTCCTCGGACATAAGGTGACAATTACACGAAGACACGAAACTAGTATGTGGATTGTGTACCTGGCCAGTACACAAGAAACGTATAACGTTCGTGAGACCATGATAATTGTTATAGGTATGTCTGTTAGAATTAGGTAGTAGGTGGACGTGAGGGTAAAGAGAAATGTAAGACTTTTTAAGAATGAAAGTATGAATGATATGTTAGAATCCGCGGGACGGATTCTAAGCAAGAAAGGAATGAAGTATGAATGACCTGTTTGAATCCGCGAGACGGATTCAAGGAATGATGTAACATTTGTGCTTGTAATCATTGTGAACAGTTCAGTTATCAATAAAACAATGTTATTTTATCCCAATGTTTGTTTGGTTGTGTTTTACATTTTTCATGTTTTGACTTTTGTCCAATTTCAAACTCTACATCGCTTTCTAGAGAATTATACGCAAACTGGTGCGTAAACGTACTCAGTTTAATGCGACAAATACTCCGGAACATCAACATATACTCAACATACCTTAAATAACCTTTACATAACTTAGAAATAAGTTTTGAAGGCTTTGGTATGGCAAAAACAAGTTAATTCGCTTACAGGGACTAAACTTGACAAACTGCGAAAGTATGCCAATTTGAACTGTAACAAACATTCCGGAACATGTCCATAAGTTAAACATACCATAAATATCCTTTACATAGCTTAGAAATAGGCTTTGAGGGGTTTGGTATGCTAAAATAAACTTTTGGATCGTACGGCCAAACGAACCAACATCCGACACATTTTTGAGCATGTTTCATGTCCACAATGTTTAGGCATCATTTTAGGGCCTTAAAGTTGGCTTTACGGGCCTTAGAAGTGTCGGAAATGGCTTAAACACGCAACAGGGACCTAAACTGTAAATTTTGCAAGTGGTGCAGATCAGACGGGGCCAGGCAGCCCGCGTAAGTTTGGCCTGCACATTGACGCGGGCCGCGTGGGACATGCAGATCAGATAAGATCGATTAGTCAGCAAATCTCAGCTGATTAAACCACAACCACATGTTCTTACTTGCCCTTTCAGCTCACTAAGGGTCATTTTCAGTAACCACAAGTTTTCGACAAATGTACGCACGAGATTCGATCACGTTTTTCAAGAAACGATCCTAACGGTTTGGGAAATACTATAAATACCCCACCCCCATTCTTGCAAAAAACCCACACAATCTGATCAAGAGCTCTAAGTTGGAACCTTTGTTTCATACCTGAGCCATTTTGATCTAGATTAGCATTCGGGGACCCTCCGTAAGTATTCTTTCGCTCTTTTATTCGCTTTTCGAGTCCGAAAGTCAACGTTTTGTTGACTTTCTGCATTGACCAGCCTATGGTCAGCCCGAAGTTCATTAGAACTTCATAACGTGAGCGTGATCACGATGGTTATAGTCCGTAGTGACTATACCTACTGATTACCACGTTATCTAGGCTCAGTGACGAGTCGTAGTTCGGCCAAAATGTGCATTCTTGCATATTTTGTAACCAAACTACTCGTGAGCATCAAAGCCATTTGTTTTGATGCCAAACCTGTTTTCTAAACTTAGTTAAGCATGTTCTAACATATGATTATATAGGGTCGTAAGGTAAGCGATCTAAACCATCGCTTATACTTTCGAACCCGACCCATTTGGTCGATCATTAGGATCTGACCAAACACATTAGGTGACCATAGCTATAACCTTCCGAGGTTATACCTTGTGGTCACGATGTTAGGCGTTCCAAATGCGTTCTACGCGAACGACACGTAAAGGTAGCATAAGCTACCTAAACGGTTCGTAATGGGCCGTAAGCACTTAGGTTAGGTTTCATTTTAGTATGTAGGCTTTGTTAAACCATATTTCACGAGTCTCCATACTCGTTTGGTTTACGAACCCGCATACTATCCGATCCTTCCGATTTTGGTCCGGTATATTAATATAGCTACCTATTAGGTGCCGTTTGATATTCCGTGATCTCTAGCATTGTGTGATTATTACACAAGGAATTCAAAGCAATCTCAGGTGAGTACATTGAACCCCTCTTTTACTGTTTTCCAAACTGTTTTGGGGTGAAACACATGTGCCTACTTGTTACTTTCATGCTTTCCTGTTTTCACATCATATATCTGCTATGTTCGTTAGTACATTATAGTACATGATTTCATTACATTTCATACTATGTATGCCCATTGTGTGCGTACTTAGTACATTGCTTTACATTACATTTCATGCTATGTATGCCCATTGTGTGCGTACTTAGTACATTGCTTTACATTACATTTCATGCTATGTATGCCCATTGTGTGCGTACTTAGTACACTGCTTTACATTACATTTCATGCTATGTATGTCCATTGTGTGCGTACTTAGTACATTGTTTCACATTACATTTCATGCTATTTATGCCCATTGTGTGCGTACTTAGTACAATTATTCATCACATGCCTACATTTTGGTATGACATTTGGTTTGTTTAACATGGAACAATACATTCATTAACATTGATCACGCCATTCGTTAGTAGGTAGTGGTACCATAGGAATTGACAACTCCCGTTCCTGAAATCCTGGGTTTGTTTGGATTGGAAGGAATGACCGAATTCGATATACATAACTTAGATAACCTTTAATTTGTTTAAGGGTTTATCGCACAGTCTCAAGGCTTGGATGTATGCATATTTCACAATACCGCATAAATGTTTATATCAGTAGAGCATGCATTGTTCCACAAAGCATAACGTTGATTTAAACCATGTTTTACTTCAACACCTTGTTTTGTGCATTTTACATATGGTTTAAGTTGATACATCTCACTTACCATACAAGATATTTTTTCAGTACACATTACATTATCTACATTGAACATAAACATTTTGACATTGATATACATACTTGGTGGTTTACATTGAACATAGACATTTCGACATGGTTTACACAGTAACACTTGACAATTGATTTATACATGAACAATTTACATGGTGGTTGGTTTTGGGTAAATGGTTGGAGTAACATGGCGTATGTAATATGATACAAACATGGTGGATACGCTGCTGGTACTTCCTATATATAAATGTTTGTATAATGTTACATATCGTGGCATTATCCAAGTCATTTCAGTTTAGACACATTACATTTTACACAAATAACATACTCTTCGCAAGACATCATTTTTACAAACAACTTATCTTATTCAACTCATTTTACTTGGTTACTCGTTTAACCTTGCATTTATCTATACATATCATCTGATGTTATCGTTTTTCAAATGGTTTACAAAGCAAGACAAATTACAAGGTTCATGACTGACTGTTATTAAACATTTCTTTAAAACTCAAGTCATGAATCCCATTTTCACAAAACCTATGTATCTCACAGGCATTTTTATGCTGACGTACCTACTTTCACATGTGTTTTTAGGAGCCGTTCCATAAGATGATGATCATGATACTAGGGCGGACCTGTGCCTTAGAGCCTAAAAATGAAGATAGACTAGTTTAATTATGTTATGAACTTTGTATTTCTTGTTTTGGAACGGTGTAACACTCATGTTTAATAAATAAAATGTAACTTTAATTTCCATGGTTATGAAACAATTAATTCTGTCCACAACACTCCCCGGCGTTTCCGCCGCGGTTGCACGTTACACGCGGCCGGGGTGTGACAGAAGAGTTGGTATCAGAGCCAATGGTTATAGGGAATTAGGTTATTAGTAATGCTTTGACCTAGACTATAACTTTCTAGGACCCTAACACAAGTTATCTTGTGTTTAGGTTTTAAAACATGCACTTCACTTATCCTTAGGTGATAACCACAACGGGAACTTCGGTTCCGAATCCGCTTTGAAAATTAATCATCTGTTCTAGGATGATTGATTACTAGGTTTTGAACCCTCTGTTATATGGTTTTGAACCGTTTGGATTCTCAAAAATCTCGTCAAGGTTTTGGGGCTTTAATAATGTGAACACGTGCGAACTGGAAGGGTGAATGCCTGTACCCTGAGTTTTCTGTCTAAGGCTAGAGTGTTCGTACAAATCCACATAATCGGACCAGTCACTCTTACCTGGGAACTCTTGGGGTGAGTGTTCACTTATAGGCGAACATGTCTTCGCGATACATTATTTTTGACCCACTTACTTTGACTAGACATTTCGTGTCGCTTGTTTGCTTTGCGATGCGTAACCACCATCTTTGCTTTTGTTGATTCTGTTTCATCTCATTCTCTTCATCCAATCATCTCACTCGTTTCCTTTCATGTTTTTCCTCTTTTAGAATGCCTCCTCGACGCGAACACCAGATAGCAACTGCCGAGCTGGCAGAAATTATTGCGCAACAGATGGCTGCTCAATTCCCAAATCTCTTTGCTCAATGGAACCAGGCTAACAACAACAACATTGTACATGCAATTTCAAGAACTTTAACTCGGCTAAACCACTCAAGTTTAGTGGTTCTGAGGGAGCAACTGGGCTTCTTCAGTGGTTCGAGAGCATCGAGAATACTTTTCGCCACGTGCAGTGTCCGGATAATCGCAAGGTCGAGTTTTCTTCGAGCGTGTTTCAGAAGAGGGCTCTTACATGGTGGAATGGGGTAATGAGAGACCGTGGTGCAGATGTTGCTCTAGCTCAGACATGGGTTGAACTGAGAGCTCTTATGATGAGGGAGTTTTGTCCTCGTCATGAGCAACGAGCGTTGGAGAAAGAGTTTGATGATTTGAAGCAAGATAGTGGCGAGCACAGGGCATATACTGATAGGTTTGAGGAGCTGAGTCTACTTTGCCCGACTATGGTCGCCCCACTCGACAAGGCTATCGAAAGGTACATCGACGGCCTGCCTGACTCGGTACAAGACATTATCACTGGTAGCAACCCTACCACACTCCGTCAGGCAATCGAGTTATCAGCGACATTGACTGAGTCGCAGATTCGGAAGAATAAACTACACAGGAAGGGTGACAAGGGCAAGAAACAGTCGGCTGACAAGGAAGATAGCAAGAAAGGTCAAAACAAGAATGGAAAGGATTCTGGTTCATCAAAAAGGGCAAAGAAGCGTAAGGCTTCCCAAAACTATGCTGTCACTGCCCAAGCTAACCAGGTAGCTCCCAACCAGCCTCCAGCAAAGAAGCCCTATTCAGGAAGTGCACCTTTGTGCAATCAATGCAACAGTCACCATCAGCCGCAACATCAGTGTCGTTTTTGTACTAACTGTGGGAAGTCAGGTCATCTTGCCGATGTCTGCGGTTTGCTCAAAATCGCGCAGTTCAGAACCCTGCCCAACAATTTGCTCAGCCTCTTGCGCAGCAACAGGGTCAAGCTGCACGACCACAATACCCACCAGGTGCTTGTTATAACTGTGGGGATCTGACCCACTACAGAAATCGGTGTCCAAGACTAGCCAACAAGAACCAGAATGCAAACCAGAATCAGGCACAGGCTCGAGGTCGAGTCTTCAACATGAATGCATAATAGGCACAAGCAGACAACGAAGTGGTGAACGGTACGTTCTTTATTAATAATCAGCCAGCATCTGTTCTTTTTAATTCGGGTGCCGACAAGAGTTTTGTGTCATTGTATTTTGAGCCAATGCTTCGCGTGTCTAGAACGAAACTAGGTAAACCTTTGACAGTAGATGTCACACCCCGACCACGTAAAACATCAAATCGTGGCGGAAACATCGGGGAGTGTTGTAACAGAATTATTGTTCCACAACCAAGGTAATTAAAATAATATTTTATTCATCACCCAAGGGTGGAATACATCGTTCAAAACAAGAACCAACATGTTACATTGTTTTAAAACTACTGAAATAAAGAGTACATAACGTAATTAAACTAAGTCTAGCTCCATTTTATATCACTAAGGCCCAAGTCCACCCTAGCGTGTCACGAACGTCCTATGCATTAGCTCCTGAAACACATGTGAAAATAGGTACGTCAGCATAAAAAATGCCTGTGAGATACATAAGTTTTGTGAAAATAGGACCCATGACTTAGGTTTAAGAAAATGTTTAATGAAAACTTGTCATGAATCTAGTTTAAGTGTTTTCTTATAAAATGTTTGAAAAGCGATAACAAATCAGTTAATATGTATGTATAAAAGAATGATGTATGGTTAAAAGAATAACCAAGTAAAAATAAGTTGTATGAAATAAATTGTTTTGTAAAACAAAGCCTTGTGAAAAATATGTTATTTGCAAAAATGTATAAGTCCAAAACTGAATGATTTAAATAACGGTACGTCATGTAATACAATACAAGCACTTATATATAGGAAGTACCAGCGGCGTATCCACCATGCTTGTAGCATACTACACACATATCGTTACTTAAGTCACTTAAACAAACCACCAAAGCATATAGTCCATGTTCAAACCAATCATCAAATGTTCTTGTCTAAACCATTGTCAATGTTTAAAACCCAAAATGTAGTCATGTAGTTAAGTGTAAACAAAAGTTATGTATGGTAAGTAACAAACTCAGAATACTTAACCATAAGTAAAAAGGAACAAAACAAAGTATTTTGAATAAATCAAAAAGTTATGTTTTGCCAAGTAAAAGCTTGTTTTATTGATACAAACATTTATGTGGTAAGTTAACGCATTACATTCAAGCCTTGAGACAGCAGGATAACCTTAGAGTAAAGGTTATCAAAGTAAAATGTTTTCGGATTCAGTCATTCCTTTCATCCAAACCAACCCAGGATGTCAGGAACGAGATTTGTCAAGTCCTATGGTACCATTACTTACTACCGAGCGGCGTAGCTAATGTTAATGAATGTAGTAAAGAACCGTTTATGCAAACCAAATGTCATACCAAATGTAAACAAGTTATGTGAAAACAATGTACTAAGTATGCTAAGTAAACATACAAAGCAGAAAAGTCATGAAAAACAATGTGCTAATATGCCATGTAAACATATATCGCAAAGTAATGTAATGTAAATCAATGTGCTAGCATGTTAAGTAAACATACATAGCAAAACATAATGAAATCATGTACGAATAGTGTACTAATGAACATAGCAAGTATAAGTTGTGAAAACATGGAAAGCATGAAAGTAACAAGTAGGCACATGTGTTTCACCCCAAAATGTTTGAAAAACAGTAAAAGAGGGGTACTATGTACTCACTTGAGATTGCTTAGAAGTCGTAGGATAACCACCAAGCAATGCTAGAAGATCACGGAATCAAATGGCACCTATATAGGTAACTACATAAATAAACGGCCCTATCGGAGGATCGGGTAGTACGAGGGTTCGTAAACCAAATAAGTAGGGGAACTTATGTAACATGGTTTAACAAAGCCTACGTACTAAAACGAAACTTATCCTAAGTGCTTTTGACCCGTTACGACCCGTCTAGTTAGCTTATGCCACTTTAACGCGTCGTTCACGTAAAACGCGTTCGGAATGCCTAACTAGCCCTATGACAAGCAAGATATGCCTTAACATGTTTAATATAGTTGCTAAATCAGTTTAGATACCAAAGATTGTGTTACATAGGCTAAAAATGAATTTTGGCGCAAAAAGGGTATTTTGGTAATTTACCTAAGGCATAAGAACTACTTATCATACAACTACTTAAACGTCGTGACCATAAGGTATAACCTCGAAAGGTTATTCCCTATACAACTATGGTCACCTAAAAATGTTTGGTCGGATCCTAACGATCGACCAAATGGGTCGGGTTCGAAAGCATAAGCGATTGGTTAGATCGCTTACCTTTACGACCCTAGACAAGCACAAATCTAAAAGCGACGAGCTAAACATGCTAGAACATGTTTAGTAATGTTAGAAAACAGGTTTGGTATTAAAACAAACGGTTTTAATACCCTAGAGTAGTTTGGTTACAAAATACGCGAGAAAACAAATTTTGGCCAAAACTACGACTCGTCACTGAGCCTAGATAACGTGGTAATCAGTAGGTATAGTTACTAGGGACTATAACCATCGTGATTACGCTCACGTTATGAAGTTCAAACGAACTTCGCATTGACCATAAACTGGTTAATGCAGAAAGTCAAACACAGTTTGACTTTAACGCTAAAACGAACGAAAAATGCGAAAGAATACTTACAGAAGGTCCCCGCAAGATTGATTTCCGAGTATTTCTCAGGTATGAAGTGTTTATAACTCCAACTTAGAGAAAATCTCAGAATCAAGTGGGTTTGAATGAAGTTGGGGTTGGGTATTTATAGGGAAGGCACAACCGTTAGGATCGTTTCTCGATAATCAAGCTTCAATCTTGGCCATACAAGTGGGCACATGGTTTTGCCATACAAGGGGTACCCAAATACCAGCCCATAGAATCAAAATCAGGGGTTAAAAACCATGGGAGGATGATATAGAGGCCAGGTTCAATGTTTCTGCAAGTCTGCTGGTCTGGGACTCCTTTACGGACCGTAAGAGGTCCCATACGGTCCGTAAGGACCCTAGGTGCTGGCAGCAAGTTTGCAAAATTGGCAAAACAGGCCCCTGTGACTCCGAACTTGGTTTTTGATGCGTTTTGGCACGTTTAAGCCCTGTTAACCCCATTTTAAGGATCTAGAATGAAGTTAAAGTATAGGGGACTTGAAACATGCTCAAAAATATGCCGGATGTCGGTTCGTTTGGCCGTACGATTGCGTTGTTCGGTTAATTACGACGGGAGTCGTAACGGACGCAAAAATGGTCCAAATTGCGCGAGGAATGGATTTTTGACAAGCCAAACACTAAAAATTAATATTTTAATGCTTGCATAAATTTTTGGATGTCCGGAGGTATTCAGAACGTAAGTTATGCGCGAAAATGCAAACTTATGCACTTTTTGACGCTTTTAGTCCCTGAATGACCCAAAAGTTTATTTTAGCACACCGAACCCCTCAAAGCCTATTTCTAAGCTATGTAAAGGATATTTAAGGTGTATTTAACTTATGATCATGTTCCGGAATACTCATTACAGTTCAAATCGGCATACTTTTGCAGTTTGTCAATTTTAGTCCCTACAAGCGAATAAACTTGATTTTGCCATACCAAAGCCTTCAAAACTTATTTCTAAGTTATGTAAAGGTTATTTAAGGTATGTGAAGCATAAATTGATGTTCCGGAGTATTTGTCGTGTTAAACTGATTGCGTTTATGCACCAGTTTGCGTATAACTCTCCAAAAAGTGATATAGAGTTTGAAATCGAATAAAAGTCAAAACATGAAAAACATCAAACATAAACAAACAAACATAGAGATCAAATAACTTTATTTCATTGATAACTGAACGGTTTACAATGATCATAAGCACAGATGTCACAGTCTCCCCTACTTGTGGAAATTTCGTCCCGAAATTTGTTTAGAGGAAACTCGTGGGAATAGATGTGGATATTTCGCCTTCATTTGATCTTCACGTTCCCAAGTAAACTCAGGTCCACGTTTAGATTCCCAGCGAACTTTAACCAACGGAATGCGCTTGCGTTTAAGCCATTTGACTTCACGATCCATAATTTCCACAGGTTTCTCAACAAAATGAAGTGTTTTATCAACACGGATTTCGTCAAGCGGTATGTGGAGGTTCTCATCAGCTAGACACTTTTTGAGATTGGATACGTGGAAAGTAGGATGAACATTTCCAAGTTTAGGAGGTAATGTAAGTCTGTAGGCTACCTTGCCGATTCTTTCGATGATCTTGAATGGTCCAACATATCTAGGTGCAAGTTTTCCTTTCTTTCCAAATCTGATCACACCTTTCCAAGGTGAGACCTTAAGTAATACACGATCACCGACTTGGAATTCTAAGGGCTTGCGTCGTCGGTCCGCGTAACTCTTTTGACGGCTTCGAGCTGCCTGTAAGTTATCACGAACTTTCTTAACCTTGTCAGTTGTCTTTAGAATGAGGTCAGGTCCAGTAAGCTGAGCCTCACCTATTTCATTCCAACAGACTGGTGAACGACATTTTCGACCATAGAGAGCCTCGAAAGGAGCCATGTTGAAGCTGGAGTGATAACTATTGTTGTAGGAGAATTCAATCAATGGAAGATGTGAATCCCAACTACCACCAAAATCGATCACACAAGCTCTAAGCATATCCTCCAAAGTCTGGATTGTTCTTTCAGTTTGGCCATCTGTTTGTGGATGATAAGCGGTGCTCAGATTGAGTTGGGTCCCCATAGCAGATTGCATGGTTCTCCAAAATCGAGAAGAGAAGCGAGCATCTCTGTCCGAAATAATGTTCAAAGGAACACCATGTCGAGATACAATTTCATCCACGTAGATTTTAGCCAGATCTTCAGCAGATAGATTCTCACGGATCGGCAGAAAATGCGCTGACTTTGTAAGACGATCAACAACTACCCAGATGGCATCATGACCTTTCTTAGTGCGCGGGAGTTTAGTAATGAGATCCATAGCAATGTTTTCCCATTTCCAAACTGGGATCTCAGGTTGCTCCAAAAGACCATAAGGATGTTTGTGTTCAGCCTTGACCTTGAGACAAGTAAGGCACTTTGAAACGTACAAGGCAATGTCTTTCTTCATACCAGGCCACCAATACTGAGTACGAAGATCCTTATACATTTTATCTGAGCCAGGATGAATAGAATAACGAGACTTATGGGCCTCATCCATAAGCAGAGTGCGAAGATCATCTTGGCTTGGGACCCACAAATGGTCCATGAAATAATACGATCCATCTTCCTTTAGCACAAGATCAGGCTTAATGTGATAGGGTAATTCCTTACCCATCAAGTCTTGTGAAACACAAGCCTGTTGAGCCTGAGTAATGCGTGCTTGGATATCAGATCGTGCTCGAATAGCAGATTGAACACGAACACAATGAAGCACAGTACGTTCCTTACGACTTAATGCGTCAGCCACAACATTCGCTTTACCGGGATGGTAGCGAATTTCGCAATCATAGTCGTTTAGGAGTTCGACCCAACGTCTTTGCCTCATGTTGAGTTCTTTCTGATTGAAGATGTGCTAAAGACTTTTGTGGTCAGTGAAAACCACGCATTTTGTGCCGTACAAATAGTGTCTCCAGATTTTGAGAGCAAAGACAAGTGCACCCAACTCAAGATCATGAGTGGTGTAGTTTCTCTCATGTACCTTCAATTGCCTTGATGCATAGGCTATGACTTTGTTCCTTTGCATCAGAACACAGCCAAGACCCAATTTCGATGCATCACCGTAAACAACAAAATCATCATTGCCCTCGGGCAAGGTCAGAATAGGTGCATTACAAAGCTTCTGCTTCAAGGTCTGAAATGCTTCCTCTTGTTTAAAACCCCATTCAAAGGGTTTGTTCTTCTGAGTTAGAGCAGTTAGAGGAACTGCAATCTTTGAGAAGTTCTCGATGAAGCGGCGGTAATAACCCGCAAGACCAAGAAAAGAACGAACCTCAGTAGGAGTAGTAGGCGTATCCCAATCCTTAATCGCACTGATCTTGGAGGGATCTACATGAATACCTTGTTCGTTGACAATATGTCCTAAAAACTGAACTTCCTTAAGCCAAAATTCACACTTGGAGAACATGGCAAAAAGTTGCTCTTTCTTTAGGAGTTCCAGAGTAAGACGAAGATGGTGCTCGTGATCAGCTCGCGTCTTAGAATAAATCAAGATATCGTCGATAAAAACGATGATCAACTTATCTAAATAAGGCTTGCAAACCCTATTCATTAAGTCCATGAAAACAGCAGGAGCATTGGTCAAACCGAATGGCATGACTGTGAACTCATAATGCCCATAACGAGTGCGGAATGCTGTCTTGGGAATATCCTCTTCATGCACACGAAGTTGATGATACCCAGAACGAAGGTCGATCTTCAAGAAGCAAGTAGCACCCTGTAACTGGTCAAAGAGATCATCAATGCGAGGTAGGGGATATCGATTCTTGATGGTAAGCTTGTTCAGCTCACGATAATCGATACACATTCTGAAGGATCCATCCTTCTTCTTGACAAAAAGAACGGGAGCACCCCAAGGTGAAAAACTGGGACGGATAAAACCTTTGTCAGAAAGCTCCTGAATCTGCTTAGATAGCTCTTGCATCTCAGACGGTGCAAGCCGATATGGAGCTTTGGCAATAGGATTTGCACCAGGTATAAGATCAATACGGAACTCGACTTGGCGTGCTGGAGGTAGACCAGGTAATTCTTCAGGGAACAGCTCCGGATAATCCCGAACAACAGGGATATCTTGAATAGACTTACCTTGGTCTTTATCTGCTGTAACATGTGCCAAGAAGGCCACATAGTTCTTTCGCAGATACTTCCGAGCTTGAAAACAAGACATAAGCTTGAGGCCACTAACAGGTTTTTCTCCATGAACCTGTAGAATCTCGCCAGACGAAAGCGGAACTCGAACAATCTTCCCAAAACAAACTACCTCTGCGCGATGCTTGGCTAACCAATCCATACCCACAATAATGTCGAAGCTTCCAAGTTGCATAGGCGTGAGGTCAATGGGAAAAAGATGGTCGTTAAGGTTCAACTGGCAGTTGCGAAGAACAGAATCAAGAACAACGGGTTCACCACTCGCAACTTCTACTGTCAAAGGCTTACCTAGTTTCGTTCTAGACACGCGAAGCAAGGGCTCAAAAGATAACGACACAAAACTCTTATCGGCCCATGAATCAAAAAGAACAGACGCAGGTTGATTATTAACAAAGAACGTACCGTTCACCACCTCGTTGTCTGCTTGCGCCTCAACAGCATTCATGTTAAAAGCTCGTCCACGAGCCTGAGCCTGAGCTGGGTTCGCATTTATCAACCTTGGACACTGGTTACGGTAGTGGGTCAGATCCCCACAGTTGTAACAGGAACCTGGTGGGAAGTGAGGTCGTGCTGCTTGACCTTGTTGCTGAGCAAAAGGCTGAGCAACTTGTTGAGCCGGGTTCTGAGCTGCCCGATTCAGATTGGCAGGAATGCGGCATGTAGCAGCAAGATGACCAGGTCTTCCGCAGTTAGTGCATTGACGGCACTGGTGGTGTGGTTGATGATGTCCGTTACACTTATTGCACAAAGGTGCATTGCCAAAGTATGGTTTCTTGGCAAGAGGTTGCGCAGGCTGATTTGTCTGCGTAGTAACGGCAAAATTTTGGGAAGCCTTCCGCTTCCTAGAACCCTTTGAGGAACCTGCATCACTCCCCTTCTTGCTTTTACCTTTCTTGCTATCCTTCTTGTCAGAATCCTGCTTTTTACCCTTCTTGTCACCCTTTCTATGCAACTTACCCTTTCGAATCTGCGACTCAGTCAACGTTGCAGATAGTTCGATTGCCTGACGAAGAGTGGTAGGTTTACTACCGGTAACTATGTCTTGCACAGAGTCAGGTAGACCATCGATGTATCTTTCGATAGCCTTATCAAGTGGGGTAACCATCGTTGGGCATAACAAACTCAACTCTTCGTACCTGTCAGTATACGCCCGGTGCTCGCCACTAAGCTGCTTTAGATCGTCAAACTCCCTTTCCAGTGCTCGCAATTCATGACGAGGACAAAACTCACTCATCATGAGAGTCCTCAACTCAGCCCATGACTGTGCTAAAGCGACTTCAGCACCTTGATCTCTCATAACCCCGTTCCACCATGTCAACGCCCTCTTTTGAAAAAACACTAGAAGCAAACTCGACTTTGCGATTATCAGGACACTGAACATGACGAAAAGTATTCTCAATGCTCTCAAACCATTGAAGGAGCCCAGTTGCACCCTCAGTACCACTGAACTTGAGTGGTTTAGCCGAATTGAAGCTCTTGAAGTTACAAGGAGCGTTCTGATTGATGTTGGCTTGGTTAAACTGAGCAATAAGATTCGGGAACGCAGCAGCCATATGCTGTGCGATGATTTCTGCCAGTTCGGCATTGTGTAGCTGATTTTCGCATCGAGGAGGCATGCTAAAAAGAGGAAAACATGAGAGGAAACGAGTGAGACGATTAGATGAAAAGAACAAGATGAAACAAAATCAACAAAGCAAGGATGGTGGTCATTCGTCCGTATCACAAAGCAAACAAATCACACACAGTGACTAATCAAAGTAAATGGGTCCATAAATAATGCTTAGCGAAGACATGCTCGCCTATAAGTGAACACTCATCCCAGGAGTTCCCAGGTAAGAGTGACTGGTCCGATTATGTGGATTTGTACAAACACTCTAGCCTTAGACAGAAAACACTGGTCCGATTATTTAGAACCCAAAACTTTGACGAGATTTTGAAAACTTGGAAGGCACACGGCCAAAAGAATCATTAAAACAAATGATAAATTTTCAAAATCAATTTGAAAAATCAAAAGGGTTCAAAACCATATAATAAATCATTTGAAAACAGAGGATTGTTTTTCGAAAATCGTTTTATAAAACTGGGTTTTTGTTTTAGCGATCACCTAAGGATAGGTGAAGTGCATGTTTTAAGATCTAAACACAAGACTACTTGTGTTGGGGTCCTAGAAAGGTTATAGTCTAGGTCAAAGCATTACTAATAACCTAATTCCCTATAACCATTGGCTCTGATACCAACTCTTCTGTCACACCCCGACCACGTAAAACATCAAATCGTGGCGGAAACGTCGGGGAGTGTTGTAACAGAATTATTGTTCCACAACCAAGGTAATTAAAATAATATTTTATTCATCACCCAAGGGTGGAATACATCGTTCAAAACAAGAACCAACATGTTACATTGTCTTAAAACTACTGAAATAAAGAGTACATAACGTAATTAAACTAAGTCTAGCTCCATTTTATATCACTAAGGCCCAAGTCCACCCTAGCGTGTCACGAACGTCCTATGCATTAGCTCCTGAAACACATGTGAAAATAGGTACGTCAGCATAAAAAATGCCTGTGAGATACATAGGTTTTGTGAAAATAGGACCCATGACTTAGGTTTAAGAAAATGTTTAATGAAAACTTGTCATGAATCTAGTTTAAGTGTTTGCTTATAAAATGTTTGAAAAGCGATAACAAATCAGTTAATATGTATGTATAAAAGAATGATGTATGGTTAAAAGAATAACCAAGTAAAAATAAGTTGTATGGAATAAATTGTTTTGTAAAACAAAGCCTTGTGAAAAATATGTTATTTGCAAAAATGTATAAGTCCAAAACTGAATGATTTAAATAACGGTACGTCATGTAATACAATACAAGCACTTATATATAGGAAGTACCAGCGGCGTATCCACCATGCTTGTAGCATACTACACACATATCGTTACTTAAGTCACTTAAACAAACCACCAAAGCATATAGTCCATGTTCAAACCAATCATTAAATGTTCTTGTCTAAACCATTGTCAATGTTTAAAACCCAAAATGAAGTCATGTAGTTAAGTGTAAACAAAAGTTATGTATGGTAAGTAACAAAATCAGAATACTTAACCATAAGTAAAAAGGAACAAAACAAAGTATTTTGAATAAATCAAAAAGTTATGTTTTGCCAAGTAAAAGCTTGTTTTATTGATACAAACATTTATGTGGTAAGTTAACGCATTACATTCAAGCCTTGAGACAGCAGGATAACCTTAGAGTAAAGGTTATCAAAGTAAAATGTTTTCAGATTCAGTCATTCCTTTCATCCAAACCAACCCAGGATGTCAGGAACGGGATTTGTCAAGTCCTATGGTACCATTATTTACTACCGAGCGGCGTAGCTAATGTTAATGAATGTAGTAAAGAACCGTTTATGCAAACCAAATGTCATACCAAATGTAAACAAGTTATGTGAAAACAATGTACTAAGTATGCTAAGTAAACATACAAAGCAGAAAAGTCATGAAAAACAATGTGCTAATATGCCATGTAAACATATATCGCAAAGTAATGTAATGTAAATCAATGTGCTAGCATGTTAAGTAAACATACATAGCAAAACATAATGAAATCATGTACGAATAGTGTACTAATGAACATAGCAAGTATAAGTTGTGAAAACATGGAAAGCATGAAAGTAACAAGTAGGCACATGTGTTTCACCCCAAAATGTTTGAAAAACAGTAAAAGAGGGGTACTATGTACTCACTTGAGATTGCTTAGAAGTCGTAGGATAACCACCAAGCAATGCTAGAAGATCACGGAATCAAATGGCACCTATATAGGTAACTACATAAATAAACGGCCCTATCGGAGGATCGGGTAGTACGAGGGTTCGTAAACCAAATAAGTAGGGGAACTTATGTAACATGGTTTAACAAAGCCTACGTACTAAAACGAAACTTATCCTAAGTGCTTTTGACCCATTACGACCCGTCTAGTTAGATTATGACACTTTAACGCGTCGTTCGCGTAAAACGCGTTCGGAATGCCTAACTAGCCCTATGACAAGCAAGATATGCCTTAACATGTTTAATATAGTTGCTAAATCAGTTTAGATACCAAAGATTGTGTTACATAGGCTTAAAATGAATTTTGGCGCAAAAAGGGTATTTTGGTAATTTACCTAAGGCATAAGAACTACTTATCATACAACTACTTAAACGTCGTGACCATAAGGTATAACCTCGGAAGGTTATTCCCTATACAACTATGGTCACCTAAAAATGTTTGGTCGGATCCTAACGATCGACCAAATGGGTCGGGTTCGAAAGCATAAGCGATTGGTTAGATCGCTTACCTTTACGACCCTAGACAAGCACAAATCTAAAAGCGACGAGCTAAACACGCTAGAACATGTTTAGTAATGTTAGAAAACAGGTTTGGTATTAAAACAAACGGTTTTAATACCCTAGAGTAGTTTGGTTACAAAATACGCGAGAAAACGCATTTTGGCCGAAACTACGACTCGTCACTGAGCCTAGATAACGTGGTAATCAGTAGGTATAGTTACTAGGGACTATAACCATCGTGATTACGCTCACGTTATGAAGTTCAAACGAACTTCGCATTGACCATAAACTGGTTAATGCAGAAAGTCAAACACAGTTTGACTTTAACGCTAAAACGAACGAAAAACGCGAAAGAATACCTACAGAAGGTCCCCACAAGATTGATTTCCGAGTATTTCTCAGGTATGAAGTGTTTATAACTCCAACTTAGAGAAAATCTCAGAATCAAGTGGGTTTGAATGAAGTTGGGGTTGGGTATTTATAGGGAAGGCACAACCGTTAGGATCGTTTCTCGATAATCGAGCTTCAATCTTGGCCATACAAGTGGGCACATGGTTCTGCCATACAAGGGGTACCCAAATACCAGCCTATAGAATCAAAATCAGGGGTTAAAAACCATGGGAGGATGATATAGAGGCCAGGTTCAATGTTTCTGCAAGTCTGCTGGTCTGGGACTCCTTTACGGACCGTAAGAGGTCCCATACGGTCCGTAAGGACCCTAGGTGCTGGCAGCAAGTTTGCAAAATTGGCAGAACAGGCCCTTGTGACTCCGAACTTGGTTTTTGATGCGTTTTGGCACGTTTAAGCCCTGTTAACCCCATTTTAAGGATCTAGAATGAAGTTAAAGTATAGGGGACTTGAAACATGCTCAAAAATATGCCGGATGTCGGTTCGTTTGGCCGTACGATTGCGTTGTTCGGTTAATTACGACGGGAGTCGTAACGGACGCAAAAACGGTCCAAATTGCGCGACGAATGGATTTGACAAGCCAAACACTAAAACTTAATATTTTAATGCTTGCATAAATTTTGGATTTCCGGAGGTATTCAGAACGTAAGTTATGCGCGAAAATGCAAACTTATGCACTTTTTGACGCTTTTAGTCCCTGAATGACCCAAAAGTTTATTTTAGCACACCGAACCCCTCAAAGCCTATTTCTAAGCTATGTAAAGGATATTTAAGGTGTGTTTAACTTATGATCATGTTCCGGAATGTTCGTTACAGTTCAAATCGGCATACTTTTGCAGTTTGTCAATTTTAGTCCCTGTAAGCGAATAAACTTGATTTTGCCATACCAAAGCCTTCAAAACTTATTTCTAAGTTATGTAAAGGTTATTTAAGTTATGTTAAGCATAAATTGATGTTCCGGAGTATTTGTCGTGTTAAACTGATTGCTTTTATGCACCAGTTTGCGTATAACTCTCCAAAAACGATATAGAGTTTGAAATCGAATAAAAGTCAAAACATGAAAAACATCAAACTTAAACAAACAAACATAGGGATCAAATAACTTTATTTCATTGATAACTGAACGGTTTACAATGATCATAAGCACAGATGTCACAGTAGAGGTTGCCAGTGGTGAACCCATTGTTCTTAATTCTGTTCTACATGACTGCTAGTTGAACCTTAACGACCATATTTTTCCTATTGACCTCACGCCAATGCAACTTGGAAGCTTCGACGTTATTGTGGGAATGGATTGGTTATCTAAGCATCGCGCAGAGATAGTTTGTTCTGAGAAGATTGTTCGTGTGCCACTGTCGACAGGCAAGATCCTACAGGTTCGTGGTGAGAAGCCTGCCGGTGGTCTCAAACTCATGTCTTGTTTTAAAGCACGGAAGTATCTATGGAAGAAATATGTGGCTTTCTTAGCACATGTTACAGCAGATAAAGGCAAGGGTAAGACTATTTCAGATATTCCTGTCGTTCGGGATTATTCTGAAGTCTTTCCTGAAGAGTTACCTGGTCTACCTCCAGCACGCCAAGTCAAGTTCCGTATTGATCTCGTACCTGGTGCAAATCCCATTGCCAGAGCTCCATACCGTCTTGCACCATCAGAGATGCAAGAGTTATCTAAGCAGCTTCAGGAGCTCTCTGACAAAGGTTTTATCCGTCCTAGCTTTTCACCCTGGGGTGCTCCCGTTCTTTTTGTCAAGAAAAAGGATGGATCTTTTAGGATGTGTATCTATTATCGTGAGCTTAACAAGCTTACCATCAAGAATCGATATCCCCTACCTCGCATTGATGATCTCTTTGATCAATTGCAAGGCGCTTCTTATTTTTCAAAGATTGATCTGCAATCTGGATATCATCAACTTCGTGTGCATGAAGAAGATATTCCCAAGACAGCGTTCCGTACTCGTTATGGACATTATGAGTTCACAGTCATGCCATTTGGTTTGACTAATGCTCCTGCTGTTTTCATGGACTTGATGAATAGGGTCTGCAAACCTTATTTGGATAAGTTCATCATCGTTTTCATCGATGACATTTTAATATATTCTAAGACGCGAGCTAATCATGAGCAACATCTTCGTCTTACGTTGGAACTCCTAAAGAAAGAGCAGCTTTTCTCCAAATTCTCCAAGTATGAATTCTGGCTTAAAGGGGTTCAATTCTTAGGACATATTGTCAACGAACAAGGTATTCATGTAGATCCCTCCAAGATCAGTGCGATTAAGGATTGGGATACACCTACTACTCCTACTGAAGTTCGTTCTTTTCTTGGTCTAGCGGGTTATTATCGCCGCTTCATTGAGAATTTCTCAAAGATTGCAATTCCTCTAACTGCTCTAACTCAGAAGAACAAGCCATTTGATTGGGGAATCAAACAAGAGGAAGCGTTTCTGACTTTGAAACAAAAGCTTTGCGACGTGCCTGTCCTAACATTGCCTGAGGGCAATGATGATTTCGTCGTTTATTGCGACGCATCTAAATTAGGTCTTGGCTGCGTCCTGATGCAAAGAAACAAAGTCATAGCATACGCATCGAGACAGTTGAAGATACATGAGAAGAACTACACCACTCATGATCTTGAGTTGGGTGCAGTTGTCTTCGCTCTTAAAATCTGGAGACACTATTTGTACGATACGAAATGTGTGGTTTTCACTGACCACAAAAGTCTCCAGCATATTTTCAATCAGAAAGAGCTCAACATGAGACAACGACGTTGGGTAGAGCTTCTAAACGACTATGACTGCGAAATTCGCTACCATCCTGGTAAGGCCAATGTCGTAGCCGATGCTTTGAGTCGCAAGGAACGTACTAAGCTTCATTGTGTTCGTGTCCAATCTGTTATCCAATCTCAAACCGATATCCAAGCCCGTATTTCTCAGGCTCAACAAGCTTGTGTTTCACAAGGTTTGATGGATAAGGAGTTTCCTTATCACATAACTCCTGCTCTGGAACTAAAGGACAATGGATCGTATTATTTCATGAACCGCTTGTGGGTCCCGAGCCAAGATAATCTTCGTACCTTGCTTATGGATGAAGCCCATAAGTCTCGCTATTCTATTCATCCTGGCTCAGATAAGATGTATAAGGATCTTCGTATTCAGTATTGGTAGCCTGGTATGAAGAAAGACATTGCCTCATACGTATCCAAATGCCTTACTTGTCTTAAGGTTAAAGCTGAACATCAGCGTCCTTCTGGTTTATTGGAACAACCAGAGATCCCAGTTTGGAAATGGGAAAACATTACTATGGATCTCATTACTAAACTCCCGCGCACAAAGAAAGGTCACGATGCCATCTGGGTAGTTGTTGATCGTCTTACCAAGTCAGCGCATTTCTTGCCAATCCGTGAGGATTTTTCGGCTGACAAACTTGCTCAAATATATGTAGATGAAATTGTAGCTCGACATGGTGTTCCTTTGAACATCATTTCTGACAGAGATGCTCGTTTCACTTCTCATTTTTGGAGAACCATGCAATCTGCTATGGGGTCCCAACTTAATCTGAGCACAGCCTATCATCTGCAAATGGATGGTCAATCTGAAAGAACAATCCAGACACTGGAGGATATGCTTAGAGCTTGTGTGATCGATTTTGGTGGTAGTTGGGATTCACATCTTCCATTGATTGAATTCTCCTACAACAACAGTTATCACTCCAGCATCAACATGGCTCCTTTCGAGGCTCTCTATGGTCGAAAATGTCGTTCACCAGTCTGCTGGAATGAGATCGGCGAGGCTCAACTTACTGGACCTGCCCTCATTTTAGAGACAACAGATAAGGTTAAGAAAGTTCGTGATAACCTTCAGACAGCTAGAAGCTGTCAAAAGAGTTACGCGGACCTAAAACGCAAGCCCTTGGATTTTCAAGTCGGTGATCGTGTATTACTTAAGGTCTCACCTTGGAAAGGTGTGATCAGATTCGGAAAGAAAGGAAAACTTGCACCTAGATACGTTGGACCATTCAAGATCGTCGAAAGAATCGGTAAGGTAGCCTACAGACTTGAGTTACCTCCTGAACTTGGAAATGTTCATCCAACCTATCACGTGTCCAATCTCAAGAGGTGTTTAGCTGATGAGAACCTCCACATACCGCTTGACGAAATTCGTGTTGATAAAACACTGAAATTTGTTGAGAAACCGGTAGAAATCATGGAACGTGAAGTCAAGTGGCTTAAACGCAAGCGCATTCCTTTGGTCAAGGTTCGCTGGGAATCTAAACGTGGACCCGAGTTTACTTGGGAACGTGAAGATCAAATGAAGGCAAAATATCCGCATCTTTTTCCACGAGTTTCCTCTAAATAAATTTCGGGACGAAATTTCCGCAAGTAGGGGAGACTGTAACATTTGTGCTTGTAATCATTGTGAACAGTTTAGTTATCAATAAAACAATGTTATTTTATCCCAATGTTTGTTTGGTTGTGTTTTACATTTTTCATGTTTTGACTTTTGTCCAATTTCAAACTCTACATCGCTTTCTAAAGAATTATACGCAAACTGGTGCGTAAACGTACTCAGTTTAATGCGACAAATACTCTGGAACATCAACATATACTCAACATACCTTAAATAACCTTTACATAACTTAGAAATAAGTTTTGAAGGCTTTGGTATGGCAAAAACAAGTTAATTCGCTTACAGGGACTAAACTTGACAAACTGCGAAAGTATGCCAATTTGAACTGTAACAAACATTCCGGAACATGTCCATAAGTTAAACATACCATAAATATCCTTTACATAGCTTAGAAATAGGCTTTGAGGAGTTTGGTATGCTAAAATAAACTTTTGGATCATTCAGGGACTAAAAGTGTCAAAAAGTGCACAAGTTTGCACTTTCGCGCATAACTTACGTTCTGAATACATCCGGACATCCAAAAATTTATGTAAGCATCCTAATATTATGCCTTAGTGTTTGGCATGAGAAAAATCCATTCGTCGCGTCATTTGGATCGTCTTTCGCGCTTATGCGCATTCCGTCGTAATTAAGCGAACATCGCGATCGTACGGCCAAACGAACCAACATCCGACACATTTTTGAGCATGTTTCATGTCCACAATGTTTAGGCATCATTTTAGGGCCTTAAAGTTGGCTTTACGGGCCTTAGAAGTGTCGGAAATGGCTTAAACACGCAACAGGGACCTAAACTGTAAATTCTGCAAGTGGTGCAGATCAGACGGGGCCAGGCGGCCCACGTAAGTTTGGCCTGCACATTGACGCGGGCCGCGTGGGACATGTAGATCAGATAAGATCAATTAGTCAGCAAATCTCAGCTGATTAAACCACAACCACATGTTCTTACTTGCCCTTTCAGCTCACTAAGGGTCATTTTCAGTAACCACAAGTTTTCGACAAATGTACGCACGAGATTCGATCACGTTTTTCAAGAAACGATCCTAATGGTTTGGGAAATACTATAAATACCCCACCCCCATTCTTGCAAAAACCCACACAATCTGATCAAGAGCTCTAAGTTGGAACCTTTGTTTCATACCTGAGCCATTTTGATCTAAATTAGCATTCGGGGACCCTCCGTAAGTATTCTTTCGCTCTTTTATTCGCTTTTCGAGTCCGAAAGTCAACGTTTTGTTGACTTTCTGCATTGACCAGCCTATGGTCAGCCCGAAGTTCATTAAAACTTCATAACGTGAGCGTGATCACGATGGTTATAGTCCGTAGTGACTATACCTACTGATTACCACGTTATCTAGGCTCAGTGACGAGTCGTAGTTCGGCCAAAATGTGCATTCTTGCATATTTTGTAACCAAACTACTCGTGAGCATCAAAGCCGTTTGTTTTGATGCCAAACCTGTTTTCTAAACTTAGTTAAGCATGTTCTAACATGCTTAGCTCGTTACTTTTAGTATAGTGCTTATATAGGGTCGTAAGGTAAGCGATCTAAACAATCGCTTATACTTTCGAACCCGACCCATTTGGTCGATCATTAGGATCCGACCAAACACATTAGGTGACCATAGCTATAACCTTCCGAGGTTATACCTTGTGGTCACGATGTTAGGCGTTCCAAACGCGTTCTACGCGAACGACGCGTAAAGGTAGCATAAGCTACCTAAACGGGTCGTAATGGGCCGTAAGCACTTAGGTTAGGTTTCATTTTAGTATGTAGGCTTTGTTAAACCATATTTCACGAGTCTCCATACTCGTTTGGTTTACGAACCCGCATACTATCCGATCCTTCCGATTTTGGTCCGGTATATTAATATAGCTACCTATTAGGTGCCGTTTGATATTCCGTGATCTTTAGCATTGTGTGATTATTGCACGAGGAATTCAAAGCAATCTCAGGTGAGTACATTGAACCCCTCTTTTACTGTTTTCCAAACTGTTTTGGGGTGAAACACATGTGCCTACTTGTTACTTTCATGCTTTCCTGTTTTCACATCATATATCTGCTATGTTCGTTAGTACATTATAGTACATGATTTCATTACATTTCATACTATGTATGCCCATTTTGTGTGTACTTAGTACATTGCTTTACATTACATTTCATGCTATGTATGCCCATTGTGTGCGTACTTAGTACATTGCTTTACATTACATTTCATGCTATGTATGCCCATTGTGTGCGTACTTAGTACACTGCTTTACATTACATTTCATGCTATGTATGCCCATTGTGTGCGTACTTAGTACATTGTTTCACATTACATTTCATGCTATTTATGCCCATTGTGTGCGTACTTAGTACAATTATTCATCACATGCCTACATTTTGGTATGACATTTGGTTTGTTTAACATGGAACAATACATTCATTAACATTGATCACGCCATTCGTTAGTAGGCAGTGGTACCAAAGGAATTGACAACTCCCGTTCCTGAAATCCTGGGTTTGTTTGGATTGGAAGGAATGACCGAATTCGATATACATAACTTAGATAACCTTTAATTTGTTTAAGGGTTTATCGCCACAGTCTCAAGGCTTGGATGTATGCATATTTCACAATACCGCATAAATGTTTATATCAGTAGAGCATGCATTGTTCCACAAAACATAACGTTGATTTAAACCATGTTTTACTTCAACACCTTGTTTTGTGCATTTTACATATGGTTTAAGTTGATACATCTCACTTACCATACAAGATATATTTTGAGTACACATTACATTATCTACATTGAACATAAACATTTTGACATTGATATACATACTTGGTGGTTTACATTGAACATAGACATTTCGACATTGTTTACACAGTAACACTTGACAATTGATTTATACATGAACAATTTACATGGTGGTTGGTTTTGGGTAAATGGTTGGAGTAACTTGGCGTATGTAATATGATACAAACATGGTGGATACGCCACTGGTACTTCCTATATATAAATGTTTGTATAATGTTACATATCATGGCGTTATCCAAGTCATTTCAGTTTAGACACATTACATTTTACACAAATAACATACTCTTCGCAAGACATCATTTTTACAAACAACTTATCTTATTCAACTCATTTTACTTGGTTACTCGTTTAACCTTGCATTTATCTATACATATCATCTGATGTTATCGTTTTTCAAATGGTTTACAAAGCAAGACAAATTACAAGGTTCATGACTGACTGTTATTAAACATTTCTTTAAAACTCAAGTCATGAATCCCATTTTCACAAAATCTATGTATCTCACAGGCATTTTTATGCTGATGTACCTACTTTCACATGTGTTTTCAGGAGCCGTTCCATAAGATGATGATCATGATACTAGGGCGGACCTGTGCCTTAGAGCCTAAAAATGAAGATAGACTAGTTTAATTATGTTATGAACTTTGTATTTCTTGTTTTGGAACGGTGTAACATTCATGTTTAATAAATAAAATGTAACTTTAATTTCCATGGTTATGAAACAATTAATTATGTCCACAACACTCCCCGGCGTTTCCGCCGCGGTTGCACGTTACACGCGGCCGGGGTGTGACAAATGAAAGGCATGAATGGAATGTTTGAATACGTAAAACGGATTCAAGGAAATGAAATGTAGAATTGATATGTCTGAATCCGCGAGACGGATTCAACACATGTAAGGAATGAAAGATGTGAATGATATGTTTGAATCCGTTAGATGGATTCAAATCATAAAAGGAAGAAAAGGTATGAATGGTACGTTGGAACCGCTGGACAGATTCGAAACATAGAAGTAATGAAAGGTATCGATGTAACATTTGAATCCGCAGGACGAACTTAAAAAAATATAAAAAGGATGAAATTAGCCCACATCAGACTGTGCCGATAGTTTGACCTTGGTTACGTCAAACGAGTCATATGAGTAAATGTAAAGTAACTGAATGAAAGAATGATCGTAATTGGCACACAAGCCTAAATTTTAAGACGAAAGAAAGAAGTTTTGAACAAGTTATGTGTTAAATGTGTTAGTAATTGACACTTAGGAGTCATAATAAATGATGGGCTACGACCCGGACAATGATTTAAGTATGAACAAGAAGGATCAGTTTTGTTAAGAATACCAAAATGATGTAATGAATGTTTTTGCAAGTAAGCATGAATGGAAAGAAGTACGAACGTGTGCCTCAATACATATACGATAATTAAGAAATATTAGTGTAGCTTTGAAAAGTTAAATGAAGGTTGACGAAATAAGTAACTAGAATGAAATAATTTCGTGTGAGAAATGAAATGTGCTAATTGATAAATTTGTTGATGATAATGTTAGAACGCTTGATGTGATGAAACCAATTGAATTGGTGGAAGGACGTGTACGATTGGAGGCACATTACTTGGATGAATAAAATCTAGCCTGGTACGGCTAGTACTCGTGAAGAATATGGACAGGTCTGATTTACGGATCGCCGAAGTATGGAATGAAATTAAGTAAAATGTTTTAATTTATGACGAATAAGTACGAATTAATAAATTGAAAACGTCCTACAAAATGAATGGTGGAATGAGTATGTTTGATTCCTAATAGTTGACATAAGAAGAAACCTATGTCATTAAGAAGTGAATCTCAAGGGTTTTGAGTGAAAATTTCGAGAATTGGTTAACCTCTCGTATAATGAGTTTGCGTGACACATGGGCTTATGTAAATTAAATAATGCATGAAATGAGAGGAATAGTAATGTATAATGAATAGGGTGAGTTGAAGGTAACATAAGAATATGTATGGTACAAATAACTATAGAAAATGAAGAATGATGTTAACTTTGGAGTTAAGCACGAAAGCATGACTATGAAATAGTAACTTCGTTGCGATAACGAAACAAAATTAAATGTTATGTAATATATGTATAGAATGTGATCTTAAAGTATGAGATGAAGGTATTAGAATTGTTATAAACGGATCATATGAAAGTAAGCATTATTATAAGTTTGAATGAATATGTACATTGAACTGTTACTAAACGGTCAAGGAAATGAGAAGGTTACGTGGAAGTATGGCATGGAAAGTATAGACTTGTTAGGAAGAAGTCAATTGTACAAATAATTATGAAATGAGATAGGATGATTAGTTATAATTATGGTGTGACCATAAAGTCAAACATAGATATGTGTATGTGTAAATGGAAGTGAGAAAGGTTTCGAGGACGAAACCTTATTTAAGGCGGGTAGACTTGTAACAACCCAAAACCCGAATGTTTATAATCGTTAAATGTTCTGATATGGTAGATCAAGAAATAAATGACTAGATTATTTAACCGAGTTAAGCAGTATGGTAGAAACAATTAGAGGTTGAAGGTTGTGCCAAATATAATTAGTGGCAACTTGAGGGACTAAAGTGGGGTAAAATGAAAGATGAATTTAATTATAAAATACACACACAAACACAAACACACGTACGTGTGTTCGAGAAAGAGCCAGGAGCTCCATGAAAGCTCACAAACCCTAATTATGAAGATCACCAAATTGAAGGGTTAATTATAGCTCAAATTCAAGAAGGAACATGGATTAATGATCACCTTCACAAGGGGATCGTAAGGTATGTCTTAAAAGTTAGATTGGTGATTATGCACGAAGTGGGTTATGTTGTAAATCGTGAATTAGTATGAAATTGAGTATGAGGATATGTTAGAATCATCATATAGAACATGGGTTATGCATGATTTAGGTTAATTTGATGCTTAGAGGTGAAACCCATTAGTTATGGTGAGAATGATGACTTGAATCATCATCCATGTCTAATTCTTGTTGAATGTTGATGTATTATGTGAGTAATATGGATTCTTGTTAGAGGAATTGAAAGAAATATGATGATAATATGTTTGAATGTTTATGTGTGGATGATACATGTTAATTAGTAGGAGGATTTGATGAATTATGTGTGAGATTAGAAGAATGCGCATGAATTACTTGTACACTATGCTTAGGAGGTAGTATACTCACCAAAGGTATGATGACATTATGAGGTAACTGAGACTAGATCACTTGTAAGTGATTAACAAAGTAGCTATGAAGTGGGTTTTAGATAATGTGATGAAAATGATGATTTACTTATGTTAATGATGTTTGAAATCATACATGTGTGTGAATGTTTAAAGAAATCGGATAAGAAATGATAGATTAGCATGTTATAAGGTTGAATGATAAATTCCATATAAGATCCGTGTGATGAAAGGGTTGTGACGAATGATGAATAAACTAACTATCATAAGAATGATATATGATAGTTGATGCTTGGTATGCGGCAAGGAAGCTTGGGAAAGAAGCGGGTCAAACAGGACTTATACGCACGGGAAGCATATTTGGATGTGAGGTAAGTAAGCTTACACCCCTTTTTGTAGAATATATATTCATTGCATTGAATACGAACATGGTAAGTAAATATGTGAAGTATGATGTTCCGACAAGTATTTGATACGGGTCGGAATATGTGGGTATGATAAGAAATTATGGTTGATGTTTTTAAAGGGTGAAAAGGGTATTATGGTAATTCTGGTTACAAGTTAACGAAGAAATAAGTTATATGGATGGGATAATGAATAACTAAAACCCCACAAGGGTAAAGTGGACATTTAGATTTAATGGGTTAAATGGTGGAGATGTCACCATTTGGCGTTATCAACTAATGAATTGTTTTGTCAAGTATTATGAATTCACAGAATGTATAGCGAAAGGGTATGCGTTGTTAATATATAGCAAGTTAGAGGATGAAGTATTAAAGCGGGTCAAAGCCTTGATCCGAGCCAGGTATGTGCGATAAGAGTTGTAGTTAAATCATGGGAATTGTAAAATGAGTAATGAAGTCCTTTGTCATAAAGGACGGAACAAAGTTGACCAAAATGCCCTTGATAGGCATATCGGGCAAACGATATTAAAAGTTGTTTAGAAACAAGTTAATTGATTAAGTGAACGCTTTGGACCAGTGTGTGAGTGAGGAGTATGATTTTTTAAGTCAAAGACCTTAAAAATGCATAAATAACCTTAACGGGTCAAAATAAGCTTTTAAGCAAAAATGGGTTATGAAGATGTAAGGAATTCGGGAATTGAACCTTATATGATAGACGACCTTGAAATTATAAGGTTTGTATGAAATTAAGGTCAAATAAACATGTTATTTTGATAAATGTATGAACGGGTCAATAATTCGTAAATGAATAATAAGCCGAAAAAGTATAAGTTAAGAATTTCCTTAACCCGGATATTGGATTTCAAGTTCACATAATAGAATATTAACTTACGATCATGTAGGAAGAAATGGATCGTAAAACGGACAAGAAATGAGAAAGTTATGACCAAAATGGTAAAAATTCGTTAAGCTGAAAGTTGCAGGTCTGAACCAGGCGCAAGGTTGCCCCCCCTGGCACAAGGTTGCGCCTCTGACTGATGTCTTCTGTATTGCGCCAGAACGGGCCCAAGGTTGCGCCAGATGGGTTTCTTCTTGCGCCAATCGTTGGTTCTTTCTTATTTTTCGCATTCTTCAACTCCAAACTTGTGTGAAGGCTATCTAACTATGTTGTATGCATTGTATAACTATATGTAAGTATGTAAGCATGCACGTATAGACGTGTTTATGTATGCATGTATGTATGTAGGTATGAAATGTGTGTGAACATACGTGTGTACGTACTTATCCATGAAGTAGGATTTGTTGTGCATGGAAGAAAGGATCTTATATATATGTATATATATAGCTCTAAGATGTTTGAATAGTCACGTTACTAATATGTGCCTTGAGAATGGAACAGGAATGCAGATACGTAAGTATTGGGCTTACAAAGATTGGACGCTTGGTGTAAAGAATGAACTCAAAAGAATATTATATCGGAGTTGTATAAAATGATAGATTGCTAAGTGGTTATGTATATTTTTATGTCTTTATACTAATGAATATGATGTCGCCAGTTATTAACGTGTCGGGTGACCGCAGGTTAGTCGGATATTCATGGCGGACTAGTGATTGAGGGTCGAGTCAAGATCAAGGATTGTACGGGGATGTGATCACATATTGGAAACCATTTGTAATGTAATTTTCTTGATTAGGTATAAATAATGTAAAAGATTTAAATGAAGTTGATTCGAATGGTTTATGATTGTCAAGAAAATAAATTTTTTAAGGCTCTTTTTCCGCTGCGTCGTTTTTAAGTTATTACGTGTTAGGGTGTTTCACATTAACTTTGTACGAGCCTATCCATGACATATATAGCGCTATAGGATTAACGCACCGCCCGTAGACTTGTGGTTATGTCATGAGCATATTGCGTTTCATCATTGGTTTGATATGTTAGACACATGCCGAATTTATTGTTTATCTTGTATCAAGAGCTTGCCACATGGAATTGTTTGAAACTTATCTTTTTATGCTACGTATGAAAAACTTGTATATTCGCCTTTGCTTTTGCATTGAACTTTATTTTAAAACATGTTACAGGTTGAGGATGACGACGCTTTGAACTTGAAGTAGTGATGATGCTTAGATTCACATTTAGACGTCTTAAGTTAATGTACTTGTTTGTTGTACTCTTGTATTGAACATATTGTATATCAAGTTGTTGTATTTGATTTTAATTCTTTGTAATCGACTTTTAGAAATGCAATGAAATCCATTATTTAATTACTGTCACAAATA
Source organism: Helianthus annuus (assembly GCF_002127325.2). NCBI lineage: Eukaryota > Viridiplantae > Streptophyta > Magnoliopsida > Asterales > Asteraceae > Helianthus > Helianthus annuus. The sequence goes on from NC_035435.2 coordinate 88,237,918, forward strand.
GTGTTATGAAGTCTCTTGCAATCTCGTTTTCGTCTCACTCCGATGTTTCCGCCATCGGTTGGGGTGTGACAAATTGGTATCAGAGCCATAACTATAGAGAATTAGGGAAAGTAGGAATGCTTTAACATAGTCTATCGTTTTAGAGCTTTATTCTTGTGTACTGCTTGAAACTACTTGCATGCTACTTTACTCGCTTCTCATTTATTCGCTTTGATTTTTTTAAACATATATGTCGCTTGTGTGTTAATACTTGACGTGCTATTCGTATGTGTCAATACTTGTCTTATTATGTGTCAATACTTGATTTATTGATCTATTCTTTGTGTGTTATTCTCGACCAGCCTTTTATGTGCTTATACTTGTTCGTTATTTCCTTAACATACGCCTTTTTTTCAAGGCATTTTACTCGATTTCTCTTAAACTCGAAAATGCTCGTATTACACAAACGAGACGAGTTTACCAAAATAGGTGTGACAAATGGCAAATAACCGGAAATTCCGTACAGTCTAATCACTATTCTTAGTATATAATCTCATGCAATTAGCATAATTTAATTACGTAACTGTGTCGTACATTAGACGACAGTGTTAGGAGAAGAAAACAATGAGATAATATATGTTGGTTTTCGTCGTATTGCGAAATCAATTAATTAATGTCATAAAAGTGTTGGTAAAAAGTGCTGCGTGCACTATTCACGGTCACACTATTCATGCCAGCAAAACCGTGAAAACAGAACGAAACAAGGAAAAACGACACACAGCTAACATAACTGAGTCCGTTTATATAAGAGAATACTAATACGAAAACATATCTTACAAAGATACAAGACTTTCCGGTACAACGCCCTAATCGCTAAATCGTCTGTTTCACTAAAAATAAGACAATTTTAAATCGTCTAAAATAATAATTTAGCATTTCCGGGACTCCGGAAATATGACAAATGATGATAAACATATGGAAACAATATGAGGATATTAATGGGGTGTCCGAAACATAAGCTTTCGATGCTGCGTTGCAACCCCCACAACTTGTCCGTTTCTACACCGACAAGCTAATAAACGACATTTCCGACATCGAAATCAACCAAATGAAAGCTTTGGTGAACTAGTTAAGCTTATTTTGAGATTCCAAATCCCTTTATACATCTCTTGGTTGCGGATTTACAACTTACGGAATAACTTCGTCGGTAAGAATTAAAAGTGCTTTTATAGAACCGACGACCAAACGGAAGTCGTTTAAGATGTCAGAATATAATTTCTACTAGTTTAGTGAATTTGTTAATAATAAATAACATTCCGAATCACTAATTACTCCCTAATGGTGAAAGATTACCCTAATCACCATACTTAGCCTAATTACCAAAATATCTAGATATTTTGGTAACTTTTATAAAAAAATAAAAAATAAAATAATAATTACACTTTACCCCCCCCCATGTTCACGTTTTTTTATGGGTCCCACACCCATATTTCACATGCAAAAATATCTAGATATTTATTTAATTATCCAAGTGTTAAAAGAATGGATGATTAAAGTCATGAAAGACTTATCTTAACTAGATATTTTCTACATATTCACACCATCATTTTCATACACTTAACCTCTCATATTCCTTCACTAAAATTCAGCCATGAACACCTTCATTCATCTTTATTTTCTAGCCATTTTCTTGATGATCAAGGTGTACTTTCATGGAAGTTATGAAGATCTAAGACATCTCCAAGTTGAAGCATCCGTTTTCATCCATTCTAGAGCTTTCAACCATCATAATTTTCATCATCTTTGCTTATCATATTCATCAAGATCATCCCTAGCCTAGTGCTAGAAGTGAGCTTCTAAATCTATTTTTTTCCATACTTATTATGATATGATTGTTAATATAACTAGAGATAACAAAATAATCATACATAATAAACCTGAAAATACAAAGAAGCAAAAAATAATAATCATGATATATTTATGTTTGTTTATGTTGTGATCTAAGACTTGTTATTTACATATTTGATCTTGTTATGATGATTATGATATGAGTAATTTGTTAGATGATGTTTTAAAAATATGATCTAACAATTATACATGAATATGTTAAAGGGTTATATGAAACTTAATGTTTAATGAATGAACATATATTTTTTTGATGTTATAAAAGTGTGTAAAGTATTTTACTAAAAATCATGCTTTTTGAAAGATTTATAAAAGAAACATACAAGATGGGTTTTCTATAAAAGTTTGGCAAAACTAGAAGTAAAGTATGATTTTTAAACTAGTAAACATATGTAAAGATCATACTAAAACCCTACATGTTTATGAGTTCATCTTGTTAAAAAGTTGTTATGAATCTCATGTGTTTTTGTTTAGAAAATAATATGTTAATAAACATGGCAAAGTTCATATATCAAAGGAAAAGGAACTATGGCCAAATTTTTCTTTGAAATCATACGCTAGAAAAATTATCATTTTTAACAAAGTCTTTACAAGATTAGAAAGTGGTCTTTCTAGAAACAAAAATAGATATAAATATATATTTTTGGGAAAATATATATTAGTGATCTTAACAATTATGTACTATGTGTTTATTATTTGTATTAGTTATGTACAAAAGTTAGGGATTTGATAAAAATGATACAAATAAATACAAGACACATTTACAAGTAAAGACTTACAATAATACAAATATACGCACTTGAATACAATTTGCGGATCATTCTGACATCGGATACAACTTATGGACAATTCGGACGACGGGCGAATCTTTGAACATATCGCCATTCCGAGGAGTTACTACGACGTTTAGGCGATCTTTCGACGCGGACACAAAAATTACGTTACCATTAACAAAATTCGGACATTTTGAAACTTATAAAAACTATTATGTTTTTATTTACTAAAAAGTATACTTAGTGATTTTTATAAAATGTTTTTTTTTTATAAAAATGAAAGACTTACACTTCTTAATGGGCTATTTTATACAAATGGGCTTACATTTCTTAATGGGCTTATCTTCATAATGGGCTTAACATAAATACATGGGCTAAGCTCAATATCAAAAACTCATGGGCTAAGCCCAATACCAAACATATGGACCAAGGCCCAATAATATTAAGCCCAACACTATTTAAGCCCAACACTATTTAGGCTCAACACTATTGAGGCCCAACACTATTTGAGCCCAATAACATGAATTCTTGGGCTAAGCCCAATGACATTTAATTGGTAAAAATTACAATTATACAATTTACTTATACAAGACACGAAATCAATAAGACAAGACCCAATGATACAACTCACAAGATACAAGATTACATACATATATATATACATATATTTGGTGAAATATATATATAACAGTTTAAAAGTTCATACATCTAATACATAGTTCAACAAATAACAAAGAAATACAAGTCTTAATACATATTCAAGATAGAAGACTTGTACATGAGTCAATACAAAGACCATAGTGTCTAACAATGCTAGGACCTTTGTAGGTTGTGATACAATTTAAGGACAATGCAAGTGAGGTTACAGTTACATACAGTTTACGGAATGCAATTCTGTGAGTTCATGTCCCCTTTTCGTCTTAAATGCTTTTCAAGCTTTACAACTATCGGGGAAAATACATGTACAATAGTTTGATAAGTCAAGGAATGAAACACCATAGATCATGTGAGAAATTAGGGCCATAACTAAAGCTCCATTAATCCAAGTTTGGACCAAGGAACAAAAGGGTTAGATCTAATGGGTTTTGGCGAGCCCCACTCATGGCCATTCGTTTGCTTAGGAGTGCTTTTGTTGCCCTACGACATGGTGTCGATACAAATAAAATCGTCTAGGGTTGGATTGCTTCCTATTTCGTCACACATATTAATGTCCTCGCGAAACATTAATGATCAACGATTTCATTGACGCTTTTCATATTACATTTGTTACAAATACATCTTACATGCGGGTTTTATACAAATACATTTCATACAGATAAAGCGCATGGTTTTTATACAAATACATTTCATAATTGACAGATACATCTTATACAACTAAACTGCATGAACTCGCTCAACTTTTGTTGATGTTTTCAAACTTACATGTATTTCAGGAAATTAGTGGACCATGTAGATATTTCAGTCAAGAAAAACAAGTATCCAGACTCCATGCCAACTATTGAAGGGTTTGCCCGTTATATACCGCCTCTTTGCGGTAATATAGTGGTCAAAGCCTTGACATTTTAAGACTTACATTTTGGTGTACGAAACAATGACAGTTTCTTTTCAGTTGATGGTTTGTAAACGATACACTAAACTTATGTTGTGTTATTTCGAACAAATTATGGTAATGGCATTGGAGCATGTTTTATTCATTTAGTATGTTCACTTATATTGTTATGTAATGAGAACCGATCAGATCACACCTCGCGCTTCCGCTATGAGCGGGTGTGACAGATTGGTATCAGAGCATCGATTGTAGTGAACCAAGATTCTTTCTCGAGTCTAAGTCTACAATCACTAGGGACCTCTCACGAAAACCTCTTGTTCATGTGGAACAGATTATAAATACAATTTGACAGGTCAAAAGGTTTTCATTGCATACACATTTTTCAAGGTCCACTACAACAAAAATTCACTTCACATAAATCAAGTGAGGACATTTCCATGGGTGAAGTCTATGAGAAATAGACACATTACATTAACATACTATGTGCCTACAATACATTACATTATCAGTTTACGCATTATAAACGGTTTACAAGTTCAGCTTATGCAAAGATAGAAATCCTTGTTAGATAGGATTTTACATGATTATATATATATAAGTCTTTCATATATGTGTTGTACGAAATATTTGGCAAGAACAAAATACCTTCGACTTCAAACTCTATTATTATTCTTTACTCACACGATGAAAATATCGACCTCACGTCTACTGCGGAGCTTATGGCGAACATGATTTCTAAGTGATATCTTAAACTTAATTCCATAAAAATATGGTTGCTTTCTTGCGAATGCTGAGATGCCTGACCATGATAATGACGACGAGGCGGAGGTGGTAACCTTGGACAACAACTCCATTAGTGGGACGAGATCCCTGTGACTCATACTAATCAAGGTAGATATACTCTTGTCCTTACAAGGAAGATGAAGTACTCATCTTGAAGGTGCCTCTTCAGTTGTTATTGTTACAGATTCTTTTCATTCCTATTTCATCTAACGTCGTACCGTTCTGCGAGTAATGACAACGAACGTTGACACGTGAGCTATCACGAAGGTCCCTCCTATGTTGAAGGTATATTGACAATAGTGTTTCATCTCTTATTGATCGGCTGCTTCGTACGAGAGAACGCTAGGGTGACCATGCAAGGAAATTTATTATTACGGTGGCCAACGTAATAACAACTTGTCGTGCATGGGAATTCTGGTGGACTCTGCGCGCTAAGCTAATGATCACTATTCATTCAAAATTCTTAAGTTATTACTTGAGATTCAATTTTTCTTATCTATTAGAACACGAAATGTGGTGGTTAGTATAATACCCTACAATACCATACAATACAATACAATACAGGAAGACAACACATATTTGTTCACACCTAACATTCGATCTATATCACGATTCATTTTAGACTAGTCATTTAAACAAACAAAACTTGTTAGCTACTCATGGAGGATTTTCCTCAACATTCTCAAAATTCTTGAACATGGCTTGGTTCCAGGGTGTCTATGACACTTTATCCTAGTTTACCTTACCTTACCTTATCATATTCCACCTTATCATATTTATTGGAAATGATACAATAAATTTCGTCACTTGACATTTGTCTTTTCCCAAGGAACGGTATGGCATGAGCCATGCTGCAACTCCCTCATTGCATTCTATTCGACATTTCTGGAGATTCTAATAATCTTGCTAGAGCTCGTGAAACTCAAGCACTATTACCATAATTTTCACATGGACAAATAAGACAAAGGATTTTCTCTACTTCGGACGATCGAGGTCATAGAGTAGGGAACACATATTATATGGACAAAGACCACTAGTTGGTTTTCCCTCCTCAACGAATTATTTCTTTGCCACTAAAACATATAACCAATACACACAAGAGGCACTACGCATTTTGGTTGCGGTTATTCACATTATCATTTATTCAAACATGTATAAACAATACGATCTTGAGGATTTTATGACCAATTTCCTTCTTCATTCTTGGGCACATGATAGACTATATTTATCCAAAATATATGTCTAGATTCTTTTAATGGTGTATATTAAAAAGATCATGGCGCCAGGAGGAAGGTCTACACCCAAAAAGGGGTTAACTAATCAACATCTCACAGTCAAACTAAAGTTCTTATGGAATAACACGAGGGTGCAGAATTTGCACAACATGAGGTTAATCGGGATGACACTTGTGACGGTACTGGTGGTACTGGTAGTTCAAGTGATTCAAATCCTGAGGGATCAGGAATGAGTAGCAATGCCACACCAGGAGATGCGACCACACAAGGCCTTAATTTTAAGACTTTTCGGACTGTAAGCGGCAAGACCTCGTTAATACGAGAGGTGCGGTAGGTTCTGTCTGCCACAAAAAGACAATGAAGTCGGTTAGTCATACTAGGAAACGCATTCCTGAGTAGACAATTAGATACACAGAGAGTCTCCTGCTGAATGCAACCTTAACTTGGTGGAATCTCCAGGTACAAACGCTAGGAAGAGATACAGTGGAGAGGTTGTCGGGGGAAGAACTCAAGGATCTTATACGAGAAGAGTATTGCTCACTGATTTAAATTCAAAGGTTGGAAACAAAATTCTAGAACTCGATCATGATTAGAGCCAGCATTGTTGGTTACAATCGAGGCTTTCACGATCTCTCAAGGGTTGCTTCCATACTGCGTAACACCCGAATTCAAACGCATTGCGCGTTACATTTGGGATTTAGCCCTGGAGATCTGAGGCATGACCGCATCATCCCACCCTACCTCAATCACTCAAACAGTAGTTACTCGACACGTTTCCAATCAACCAACATCTCACATCCATGTTATTTAATACTGGTGCCAATTTTAGCTTCATCTCGATATTTCACATACATGAGTTTCATGGCTAGGGACGAGATTGTCCTAGCTACAATTAGGGAATGGTTATCCTACATCTAAACATATGGTTGGGTTATCCAACATCTAAACATATGGATTAGGTTATCCTACATTTAAACATAGAGTTCCTAAAAATATACAGTGAAGTCCTCTCCACACAGAATTCCAAATGTACTTGGCCTAGAGCCAAGTAAGCTAGACGTCTCCTCATTCTATAGAATTGGCAAACGGTAAATTAGCCGAGTCAGGAGTAGAAATTTCATATCGATCTCTTACCCATTGAGTTGGGTATTTTCGACGTAGTGGTTGGCTTAGATTGGCTATCCAATAATCGAGCCGAAGTCTTCTGTCATGAGAAGATCATTCGCTTACCACTACCGAACGAAGATACACTTGTTATCCATGGAGAGAAGCGCAACACATCATTGCGGATCATCAATTGCATGAAGGCACAGAAGTGCTTACGAAAAGGTTGTACTGACTTCCTAGCACAAGTTGTCGACAAGAAGGCCGTTGGGCCACAGCTGACAGATATTCCTGTGGTAAAAGAATTTCCTGAAGTCTTTCCTGAAGACTTGCCAGGACTACCATCATATCAACAAGTCGAGTTTCACATCGACTTTGTACCGGGAGCCGCACCCGTAGCTAAATCTCCATGTCGATTAGCACCTTCTGAACCTTGTAGTTGACCGAATAAGGATGTTGTGAGTTCATAACCCCCACTCTTTACCATTATACATCTTTATAAAGGTTTTGGGGGTGGAAAGACATGCAAGCTTTGCAAAAATGCACAACATTTCGATGAATGAAAATTCATATTTCTAAACCATGTTACAAATGAATTTTCAACTAACTCAAATGGTTTATGAAAGGTTCTAGCTTCTACTCTAAGATAGACTTACGATCGGAGTATCATCAGTTATGAATTCAAGAGGAAAGCATACCGAAAACGGCTTTTAAAATTCGTTATGGTTATTACGAGTTTCTCGTTATGCCTTTTGGTTTGACGAAAGCAACAGTGATCTTCATGGATTTAATGAATCGTGTGTGCAAGTCGTACCTTGACAAATGTCATAGTATTTATTGACGACATATTAATATACTCACGATTGACTGATGAACACGAACAACATTTGAGAACCAATTTGGAGCTACTAAAGAAGGGGAAACTATACGCGAAATTTTCCAAGTACGGATTTTGGATTCGTGAGGTACAATTTCTCAGGCATGTAGTGAACGAGAAAGGCATTCAAGTAGACCCATCTAAGATTGAAGCAAATGAGAATTGGGAAGTGCCCAAGACTCCAACTAGAGTCCGACAATTTTTTTTTTTGGGATTAGCGGGATATCATCAGAGATCTATTGAGATTTTTTTTTAAATTACTCAATTGCTAACCTCCCTCACCCATAAAGACAATAAATGCGCCCCAATCGAAAAACAAGAAATAGCATTACAACTTATTCTTAAGATTGGTACATAGCATTTTACAATCTTATCATTATCCGACGATACCGATGACTTTGTTGTAAACTATGTTGCTTCGCATCAAGGATTAGGCTGCGTAGTCGTGCAACATGAAAAAGTTATCGTGCACACGTCGCGCCAATTAAAAAGTTCATAAGAAGAACTATACCACTCTCGACCTTTAGTTAGGCGCGGTGGTATTAGCTTTAAAAATTATGGCGACATTATTTATATGGTACTCAATGCATTATTTTCACGGATCATAAAAGTCTTCAACACATATTCAACCAAAAAAATTAAATATCCGTCAACGATGTTGGGTTGAATTGTTGAACGACTATGATTAGGAAATAAAGTACCTTCCGGGCAAGGCAAATGTTGAAGCTGACGCCTTGAGCCGCAAGGAGCGAGTTAGAACACTGAGAGTTCAAGCATTAGAGAAGATGATTCACAAGCGCTCAAGGAAGAGCATATTCAAGCAGAAACACATCGAGGCATGAAGGAACAATTAGCGCCGAAAGACGAAGGAACTTTATACCTTATGGGTCGAAAATAGGTTCCATTCTTTGGCGGCCTTCGAGGTGATATTTTGAGGAAGCATATAGGCCTAAGTATTAAAAGAATACTATTGGTGGCCTAACCTCAAAAGTGATATCGCGACTTATGTCGGAGAATGCTTGACTTACGCAAAAGTCAAAGCTGAATATCAGAAACTCTTGGACTTGTTACAACAAACCGAGATTTCCGTTTGGAAATGGGAACAAATATCGATGGACTTCATTACGAAGTTACCCAAGACCTCATGCGGTCATGACATGATTGGGTAATCATCGATAGACTAACAAAGTCCGCACACTTCTTACCAATTCGGGAGGAGGATAGTATAGAGACACTAGCAGAACCTTATCTCAAGGAAATAGTGGCTCATCATGGAGTACCCATTTAAATCATCTCAGACCAAGACGGTCGCTTCATTTCACGAATTTAGAAGTCAATTCAAGAGGCCTTTGGATCTCATTTAAATCTAAGCACGATCTTTCATCCACAAACTGACGATCAGAGCGAACGGACAATCCAAACATTCGAAGATATGCTTCGTGCATGTGTTATGGATTTAGGCGGCAACTGGGATACTCATTTACTTTTGGTTGAGTTTTCCTACAATAACAGCTACCATACAAGCATACAAGCTAAACTGTTCGAAGCTCTTATGATCGAAAGTGTTGCTCACCGCTATGTTGGGCGGAAGCGGGCGATAAACAACTAATCGGTCCGGAATTATTCCAAGAGACTACGGATAAAATCTTTCAGATCAGAGACCGTATCAAGGCGGCTCACGATCGACAAAAGAGCTACGCGGACAAGAGACAGAAGCCATTACCTTTCGAGATCGGAGACCAAGTCTTATTGAAAGTCTCGCCTTGGAAGGGCGTAGCGAGGTTCGGTAAGCGTGGGAAGCTTAACCCTCGTTATGTAGGACAATTTGAAATCTTAGAAAAGATTGGCACTGTTACCTACAACTTTAAGTTACCAGGCGAACTAAGTAGTGTACACAACACATTTCATGTGTCGAATCTTAAGAAGAGTCCAACACAAGAAACGGTTATCATCCCGGCGGATGAAGTTCACATTGATGACAAACTCCAATTCATAAAGCACCTGTTAAGGTCATGGACCGGAAGGTCCGAAGGAGTCGTAACATATTAGTAAAAATTCGTTGGGATTCTCGACACGGACCCGAATATACTTGGGAACGTGCAGATCGAATCAAAACCAAAATATCCTCACCTGTTAGAGTAGTCTCCTGCAAAGGATGACTCTGTTTGAATTTCGGGACGAAATTCTCAATAACAAGGGGAGAATGTGACAAATGGCAAATAACCGGAAATTTCGTACAGTCTAATCACTATTCTTAGTATATAATCTCATGCAATTAGCATAATTTAATTACGTAACTGTGTCGTACATTAGACGACAGTGTTAGGAGAAGAAAACAATGAGATAATATATGTTGGTTTTCGTCGTATTGCGAAATCAATTAATTAATGTCATAAAAGTGTTGGTAAAAAGTGCTGCGTGCACTATTCACGGTCACACTATCCATGCCAGCAAAACCGTGAAAACAGAACGAAACAAGGAAAAACGACACACAGCTAACATAACTGACTCCGTTTATATAAGAAAATACTAATACGAAAACATATCTTACAAAGATACAAGACTTTCCGGTACAACGCCCTAATCGCTAAATCGTCCGTTTCACTAAAAATAAGACAATTTTAAATCGTCCAAAATAATAATTTAGCATTTCCGGGACTCCGGAAATATGACAAATGATGATAAACATATGGAAACAATATGAGGATATTAATGGGGTGTCCGAAACATAAGCTTTCGATGCTGCGTTGCAACCCCCACAACTTGTCCGTTTCTACACCGACAAGCTAATAAACGACATTTCCGACATCGAAATCAACCAAATGAAAGCTTTGGTGAACTAGTTAAGCTTATTTTGAGATTCCAAATCCTTTTATACATCTCTTGGTTGCGGATTTACAACTTACGGAAAAACTTCGTCGGTAAGAATTAAAAGTGCTTTTATAGAACCGACGACCAAACGGAAGTCGTTTAAGATGTCAAAATATAATTTCTACTAGTTTAGTGAATTTGTTAATAATAAATAACATTCCGAATCACTAATTACCCCCTAATGGTGAAAGATTACCCTAATCACCATACTTAGCCTAATTACCAAAATATCTAGATATTTTGGTAACTTTTATAAAAAAATAAAAAATAAAATAATAATTACACTTTACCCCCCCCCATGTTCACGTTTTTTTATGGGTCCCACACCCATATTTCACATGCAAAAATATCTAGATATTTATTTAATTATCCAAGTGTTAAAAGAATGGATGATTAAAGTCATGAAAGACTTATCTTAACTAGATATTTTCTACATATTCACACCATCATTTTCATACACTTAACCTCTCATATTCCTTCACTAAAATTCAGCCATGAACACCTTCATTCATCTTTATTTTCTAGCCATTTTCTTGATGATCAAGGTGTACTTTCATGGAAGTTATGAAGATCTAAGACATCTCCAAGTTGAAGCATCCGTTTTCATCCATTCTAGAGCTTTCAACCATCATAATTTTCATCATCTTTGCTTATCATATTCATCAAGATCATCCCTAGCCTAGTGCTAGAAGTGAGCTTCTAAATCTATTTTTTTCCATACTTATTATGATATGATTGTTAATATAACTAGAGATAACAAAATAATCATACATAATAAACCTGAAAATACAAAGAAGCAAAAAATAATAATCATGATATATTTATGTTTGTTTATGTTGTGATCTAAGACTTGTTATTTACATATTTGATTTTGTTATGATGATTATGATATGAGTAATTTGTTAGATGATGTTTTAAAAATATGATCTAACAATTATACATGAATATGTTAAAGGGTTATATGAAACTTAATGTTTAATGAATGAACATATATTTTTTTGATGTTATAAAAGTGTGTAAAGTATTTTACTAAAAATCATGCTTTTTGAAAGATTTATAAAAGAAACATACAAGATGGGTTTTCTATAAAAGTTTGGCAAAACTAGAAGTAAAGTATGATTTTTAAACTAGTAAACATATGTAAAGATCATACTAAAACCCTACATGTTTATGAGTTCATCTTGTTAAAAAGTTGTTATGAATCTCATGTGTTTTTGTTTAGAAAATAATATGTTAATAAACATGGCAAAGTTCATATATCAAAGGAAAAGGAACTATGGCCAAATTTTTCTTTGAAATCATACGCTAGAAAAATTATCATTTTTAACAAAGTCTTTACAAGATTAGAAAGTGGTCTTTCTAGAAACAAAAATAGATATAAATATATATTTTTGGGAAAATATATATTAGTGATCTTAACAATTATGTACTATGTGTTTATTATTTGTATTAGTTATGTACAAAAGTTAGGGATTTGATAACAATGATACAAATAAATACAAGACACATTTACAAGTAAAGACTTACAATAATACAAATATACGCACTTGAATACAATTTGCGGATCATTCTGACATCGGATACAACTTATGGACAATTCGGACGACGGGCGAATCTTTGAACATATCGCCATTCCGAGGAGTTACTACGACGTTTAGACGATCTTTCGACGCGGACACAAAAATTACGTTACCATTAACAAAATTCGGACATTTTGAAACTTATAAAAACTATTATGTTTTTATTTACTAAAAAGTATACTTAGTGATTTTTATAAAATGTTTTTTTTATAAAAATGAAAGACTTACACTTCTTAATGGGCTATTTTATACAAATGGGCTTACATTTCTTAATGGGCTTATCTTCATAATGGGCTTAACATAAATACATGGGCTAAGCTCAATATCAAAAACTCATGGGCTAAGCCCAATACCAAACATATGGACCAAAGCCCAATAATATTAAGCCCAACACTATTTAAGCCCAACACTATTTAGGCTCAACACTATTGAGGCCCAACACTATTTGAGCCCAATAACATGAATTCTTGGGCTAAGCCCAATGACATTTAATTGGTAAAAATTACAATTATACAATTTACTTATACAAGACACGAAATCAATAAGACAAGACCCAATGATACAACTCACAAGATACAAGATTACACACATATATATATACATATATTTGGTGAAATATATATATATAACAGTTTAAAAATTCATACATCTAATACATAGTTCAACAAATAACAAAGAAATACAAGTCTTAATACATATTCAAGATAGAAGACTTGTACATGAGTCAATACAAAGACCGTAGTGTCTAACAATGCTAGGACCTTTGTAGGTTGTGATACAATTTAAGGACAATGCAAGTGAGGTTACAGTTACATACAGTTTACGGAATGCAATTCTGTGAGTTCATGTCCCCTTTTCGTCTTAAATGCTTTTCAAGCATTACAACTATCGGGGAAAATACATGTACAATAGTTTGATAAGTCAAGGAATGAAACACCATAGATCATGTGAGAAATTAGGGCCATAACTAAAGCTCCATTAATCCAAGTTTGGACCAAGGAACAAAAGGGTTAGATCTAATGGGTTTTGGCGAGCCCCACTCATGGCCATTCGTTTGCTTAGGAGTGCTTTTGTTGCCCTACGACATGGTGTCGATACAAATAAAATCGTCTAGGGTTGGATTGCTTCCTATTTCGTCACACATATTAATGTCCTCGCGAAACATTAATGATCAACGATTTCATTGACGCTTTTCATATTACATTTGTTACAAATACATCTTACATGCGGGTTTTATACAAATACATTTCATACAGATAAAGCGCATGGTTTTTATACAAATACATTTCATAATTGACAGATACATCTTATACAACTAAACTGCATGAACTCGCTCAACTTTTGTTGAT